>NW_027457791.1:0-5000 GCF_050624435.1 Tenrec ecaudatus
GGAGGAGTATCAAGGAGGGAAGGGAACCATGAGGACCTGATACCAAGGGCTCAAGCAGAAACTAAATGTTTTGAGAATGATGATGGCAACAAACGAACAAATGTACTTGACATAATGGCTGGCTGGCTGGCTGGCTGGCTGGCTGGCTGGCTGGCTGGATTGTGATAAGTGGTATGGGCCCCAACCATCCCGGTAGGAATGAAATCTCCTAGGGGCCTTCATGGGAGGACTTGTGTCTCTCAAATGCTGAAATCCGCAGAAGGGGGAGTGTGTGTGGGGGGGGAGGGGAGAATCCTCAGGGGTCCAGGGGAAACCTAAGACCTGCAGGCCTGCCGCCTAGCTCCCTTCCACCCAGCCACCCAGCAGCCCCAAGCCCGCCCCCTCACCCACCCACCTGAAAAGGCTCCGAAGGAAGGAAGGAAGGCAGGAAGGAAGGCCGGGGCTTGATTAACATATGAAGCCAGCTCTTTTAGCATCTCAATCCCCTGGTCTCTGGCTAGAGAGCCACCGTTGGCCTCAGGGCGACCGGTTTTTCGGTTGTTTTTTTTTTTTTATTCTGTTGTTCATCTTAGTTTGGACTTTGACCCTAACTCGGGCAAGTGAACTAGAGGTTGCTTGTGTGTGGGACGCCCAGGCCGGGATGGGGAAGGGAGTGGGGAGCGAGCGGCGATCGATCCAGAGGAGCCCGTCGGGAACTGCAACCCCCACCCACCCGCATGGTCACGGAAGAGGGAGGCCTGAGGGGTCTTCAGAATCGCGGCTGGGTCCTGCTGGCCCATCTAGTGGAGCTGGAGCTTCCAACCGCCAGCACTGGGACTCAGTCCAAAAGCGGCGGCTCCGATCCCAGAAAATAAACACACACACCGCCCTCGTGAATCTCTAGCAGTTGTCGTGATGAGAACAGGGGGCGCACCGCCCTATGAGCGGAGTGGATTGGGAACCAACCGAGTGCTTACAAGGGGTGAGGGAGAATTTGGCAAACATCCTAGGCACCCGGTATGTGTGTGTGCTTTGTTTGTTGGATGGCTAGTCAGGTGTAGGTAGGGTGTGTGTGTGTGTGTGTGTGTGGTGTGGTGTGTGTGTCCACCCCCCACCCCAGCAAGTCATTTGACTGGTCTCCTGTTTTTATTTTTTAAAGGGGGAAAAGCAAAAACTCAAGAATATAGGAATGGAATGGAAGAGGGGAAGAAAGAAACTCTTCTTCAAGAGGAGGAAAGGCCTGAGGCCTGACACTCGTCGGTCGTAGAAAGACTTGAGAGCTTTTTCATGAAAGTCAGGAAGAACGCAGGCAGGCAGGCAGGCAGCGAGTGACAGACGGTGGGACAGAGGGAGGGACTGATGGAAGGAGGCTGCCCAGTGTCTAGGCCGCTAGAAAACACACATTTGAAAGGAAGGAAGCTAAAGAATATGGACAAAGGTGCCTGCGTGAGGAAGGAGGGAGAGTCCTCATCTGAGCACTAGCGTTACAAGATGGAATGAGATCATCTCACCCCTGGGGCAAGGACAACAGCAAAGTGGGTGAAGGGAGACGTCCAACAGTGTAAGACATGACAAAATAATAGCCACTGAAGGCACGCTCAGGGACAGCGAGTGAAAGTCCAAGATCCATCCGTTTTTGAGTCTGCATGTGAGTGAAGTGGATTCAGTTGGAGCTTCCATTCTAGGTTGATGGTGGGAGAGAGACCTAAATCCATTCGAAGAAGTGGGTTCTGCCTGCCTCCATGGGTCCTTTTTGGCTTCTCATGGGAAGGCGGACTGATGGACAGGCGGGCAGAGTGTGTGTTTTTACACCATGATTCACAAACACACACACACACCCCACATAACACACCACCACCACCACCAACTACCACCACCAACCTGCCTCCCTCCCTCCCTCTCTCAGCCAGGGGAGGAGCAATCTGTCCTGTCTTCAGGAACTTCAAATCCCTGAAGGAAAAGAGCAAGAGCGTGGTGTGTGTGCGTGTGCGTACAGTACCAGGGCCACCAGGTCAAGTTTCAGGAGTGCCTTGAACCACGCTTTAGTCAATGCAATCGTGCAGCAGCAGCAGCAGCAGCAGCAGCAGCAGCAGCAGCAGCAGCAGCAGCAGCAGCAGAGCCACCACCTCTGCCCGCCCCAAACCTACTAACTCACCACCCCTGGTGCCCTCTGTTTGAAGCGGATCAATCCCATCAAACGGACAGAAGCATCACATTGTGTTTGTCACGCTTAGGTTTTATTATTCACTGCCTGCCATCGTACATATGGGGATAAGGGGCTGAAGGTTCAAACATACGCCCTCCCTTCCCACCCTCCTCTCGCCACGCAGACCCTCTTCCTTTGTGAAGAGAAGTGATGGATGGATGGACGGACGGACGGATGGAGGGATGGAGGGATGGATGGATGGATGGGGGGAGAGACAGACAGACACACACACACACACACACACACACACACACACACACAGAAACTTCACGCAGGAGAGCCTTCTCTAGGCTCTCAGAGGAAAGGATCGGAGTGATTGAGAGTAGGAGGGGGAGCGGTGCGGTGGTCGGCCCACCGGTAGCGCCACAGCGCGCATGCGCGCGTGGCCGAAGGCTCGCCCGGACCGGGGAAACGCCCGACGATTCCCCCTAGCGGCGACGAGGAAGAAGACAAGATATCTTCTCCGAGGCTGCTGGTCTACCCACCTTTCGCGTCCGGGGGCGGCGGCCCGAGTTTGCCGGGCGAGGCCGGCCGGGCGGGGGGGTTGGTGGCGCGCGCGCGCCACCAACCCCCCCGCCCGGCCGGCCTCGCCCGGCAAACTCGGGCCGCCGCCCCCGGACGCTCCTCCACTCTTTCCTTCTCTTCTCTTCTCTTCTCCCTCGCCACTCTCCGCCGCCCTGGTCGACCCGAGCCGACCCAGGGACAGGGAGACAGGCGCGCCCGCGAGCCTCTTAGCCGGCAGGGAGAGACAGACGGGATGCGCACGGCTGGCTGGCTGGCTGGCTGGCTGGCCCGCCCGCGCGCCTGTCGGGCAGCGGGGACACCCACAGACGCAGCACACACAGACAGACACAGACGACCCCCTCAACACGGCAGACTCGGCCAGGGACGCACACCGGGCCACCAGGTGAAGCGAGCGGGCGACAAGGGTCCAACCTCCCCGCCCTCGCGCCCCGTGGCCCGGAACGCCCGACCCGGGCACGCGAGCAAGCGAGCGACACAAAAAAAACCTCGTGTGTGTCAAGGGCCGACTTTCACAATGACATCACAGCCACCGGATCGTGCTGCCTCTGCCTGCCACCTAACTCCCCCTCATCGCTACCCTAACCTCCCCACCAACTAACTCCCACTCCCACTCTCACTTCCTTCCTACCCTACCTACCTATGTGCTACCTACCTCCCCAACAACTCTCACACTCACTCTCACTCTACCCTACCTATGCCCTAACTCACCTCCCCACCTAACTCCCACTCTCACTTCTTCCTTCCTTCCTTCCTTCCTTCCTTCCTTCCTTCCTTCCTTCCTTCCTTCCTTCCTTCCTTCCTTCCTTCCTTCCCTATCCCCTACCTTCCTTCCTTCCTCCCCTATCCCCTACCTACCTCCCCTATCCCCCACCCTACCTACCTACCTACCTACCTACCTACCTACCTACCTACCTACCTACCTACCTACCAACCACACACAAAACGCGAAGTAATGTAACAGCTAATTTAGTCCACAACGATGCAATGCACCCGGGGGACGGGGGAGCGCGGCTCAGCTTGAATCACTTCCATTAAATAGTTAATAGCCTGGAAATCCTTCCTCTTGCAACGGCTGCTCCGTCCAAGGTCAAGGAAGCAAGACTGCAGAGCAGAGTCTTCCAGAGAGCGATGCATTCCGTCCAGCCGGAGGCAGCAGGCAGCAGGCAGCCAGCCAGCTGGGTCCCCCCACGCTTAGCCAGATCACCGAGCTCCAGCGACGTGTACCATCAACGCCAGCGGCACGGCAACGCACATCTGAAAGGGGGAGAAGGAAAAAAAAAAAATCAAGCTTTAACGGCAGGATCCATGGGTCGGGCGCCCCCACACACAGGTTGTAGACATTAGCTCACAATTGGAGGCAGACAACTAGCTAAGGCAGTCACACAGTGGGGCAACACCGCCAGAGAGCGAGAGAGCCTGGGGCTTGCTGGCAGACGCATTTCTCTCTCTGCCCACCGGACCCAAACCACGACCTTATCACACCCCAACTCTTCTTAATGTAAGGCCAGGTTTGGCACAGTAAGCCGGATCACACCGCCCAACATAGCACGCTCGCCACCCCTTCTATAAGTGAAAGGAAAACCTCTTCGCCACCTGAGCATGAACCCACCCCCTCCCGTGTGGGCCTCTCAATGAAAACCAAGGCGAGCAACAGAGACGGTGGCGGACGTGCCGTGCCGCGCCTCCCCTCCCGCAAGTCACATCCACCCGCCTGTTGGACATCAGGGCTTCGCCCGCCCCCAACCTCTCTGCCTTCCCTGGAAACCTAATGAAAACGCCCCGCCCGCCCGGGCCACCTTGACGTAATTAATACAGACCTCGCTAATAGGCGCCGCTGAACTTTTCCCCTGCCTGGCCTGTGTTGGCCAGGCGTCCTTTGCAACACCCCCCAAGAATGTTCACCCCCGGTGGGGGGCGGGAGGAAGGACAGCCCCCTACAACGAACCCCGGGTTCCATAGGCTAAATCGGACAGCGGGGGGGGGGGGGGGGGGGGAGAGAGAGATGGAAAATAACAGAGGCAGACACAGCTCAGGGGTATAAAGCTTGCTCACTCTCAGCTGCACCTGGTGGTCCCCCACCCCCTAGAACTAGAACTAGACCTCTACAGTCAGGGTTGGAGTGCTCGCTAGCTTGCTCGCTCGCTCAAACAAGACCTCTCCGACCCCTTTGGCTCAAGGTAGCCGCTGGGGTCACAAAGACCCACGCCGGGGGAAGGCGCACAGCAGCGAGGATAGATATATTAGATATAGATAGATAGATGGATAGATAGAGCACATGTGCAAGGGCAAG
>NW_027457791.1:20000-30000 GCF_050624435.1 Tenrec ecaudatus
ACGGGCCATCGGTAACCCAAAGGCGACCCAGGGAACCAACGCACATGTCCAGAGCATCAAACCGACCTCTTCAGTGAGCGCCACTGAAGATGAGCGTGTCAGCACCTATCTGGTGGCCCAAAATGACCGAGTTCAGCGAAAGAAATACCACGCCAGGAGACGGGGTGGTGGCTTCTCCCCACGGGGCACCCCCCGGAACCGCGTTTCGGCCAAAGGCCTGCCACAGTGACCCCATAGCACTCACTCCTGGAGGTCCTAGGGCCCTCTGGTCAACCTCCTGAGAATCGAGTGGGGGGGAAGAGGGGCAGCGTGCCCTCGCGCGACGCAGGTGCCGCACACCGGAGGTCCCGCACATCGGCGCGGCCGGCCACCGATGTGGAAGCATATGTGAGGAACTTGGACATTTTTCTTAGGCTCCGCCCGAGGAGCCAGGGGACTCGGGAGTCGCCGAGGAGCGAACCGCCACTCGCCGGGTGACCGCGAGCCACCAAGGCCGGTCCCTGGACCCACAGTGGGGACTTGAGAAACCCTCAAGCGCCGCCTGCCATGTTGCCGGGCGGGCAGTGTCCAGGCCCGGGTAGTAAACACCGAATTTCCGTGCGACTGAGCCACCAGGGCCGTTCCACGGGCCACAAGTGGGTTCCTGGAAAAATTCAAGCACCGCTTCGGGCGGTCCGGCCTCCGGACGGGTGGGTGAGTGAGTGAGTTTCGGGCGGCTGAGCGCCCTGTGCTGGTCGACCAAGTGCTGACCGACAAACACCAGTGACAGAGGCGGCAGTGAAGCCCGCCAACCCGTAAGGCTGCAGGTACAAGCTCGGGCCACCGCTCCCGGGCCGGCGCTCTGTCACCGCCGGGACGACACAAGTGACACCGCCGGCGTCCTGGAACTCTGGGGCCGGCGACACAGGCCGCTCCGGTCCCATCGCGTTGGCGACAGAGCTCCGGAGAGAAAGTGAAAGTGACCGCTAGGTGGCGGACGACAACCGGCAGGAAGCGCGGCGGGACGAATGTGCGTCGCTAGCCGGCAAGAGCGCGTCGTCGGCCGGACAGTCGCCTAACTTAGACCCGGCCCGCCGCCGCAGCGGCCGCCGCCGCCGGCGTCCTGGAACTCGGGGGCCGGCGGCGACACAGGCCGCTCCGGTCCCTTCGCGTTGGCGACAGAGCTCCGGAGAGAAAGTGAAAGTGAACGCTAGGTGGCGGACGACAACCGGCCGGAAGCGCGGCGGCGGGACGAATGTGCGTCTCTAGCCGGCAAGAGCGCGTCGTCGGCCGGACAGTCGCCTAACTTAGACCCGGCCCGCCGCCGCCGCCGCCGCCGCCGCCGCCGCCGCCGCCGCTTTTCACCGCTTTTCACC
Organism: Tenrec ecaudatus; assembly: GCF_050624435.1. Taxonomy (NCBI): domain Eukaryota; kingdom Metazoa; phylum Chordata; class Mammalia; order Afrosoricida; family Tenrecidae; genus Tenrec; species Tenrec ecaudatus. The sequence continues at coordinate 21,356 of NW_027457791.1, forward strand.
CCTTTTCACCCCCACCCTCCCTCCATCTTCCAGTTGTTATCGTCACTGATCCCGAAGTGATCATCTCTCCTGGATTCCCGGAAAGCCATCTGAAAGGAGATTCAGTCGACAATGGTGATTTCATCTGCCTGTAAAAATAGACATACGTCTGGCTCTCGAATACCTTTAAAAGTGTTTTTAGGGAGTAGGGAGTTATGAGACCGGCTCTTCCGTCTCAAAAGTTTGCCTGCCGGAGAGACACAGGAAAGAAAGTTGTTGTGATTGCAGAATGCTCTGTTGTGTCTAGTCTAGTCTAGTATTGCCACGATTAGAAAATCATCATCATCATCATCATCATCAAAGCTACAGGGAAGAAGAGAATGCTGTAGAATCAAATGGGATGACCATTGTCGTCCTATTATTCTGAGCAGGATAGGATGGCCGTATTGTTGGTATGACATGCGGCTGAAATGCAAGTTTAAATGGTTTAAAAGCAAAACAAAACAAAACACCTGATCTTCCCCCTACAACCAACCAACCAACCAAAAAGTTTGGGTAAGAATTGGATTGCATTGCGGGGGTGGCAGGTGATGGGTGGGCATGTGGGTGTTAGGTGGGATAAGGAGAACTCAGGTAGGATAGTCCTCAGTGGCTGCTCTGAATGGAAATCGATCATCACTCCTCAAGGAAGGGCTACCACACACACACACACACACACACACACACACACACACACACACACACACCACACACACACACCACACACACACACACACACCACACACACACACCACACACACCACACACACCACACACACACACCACACACACACACCACACACACACCACACACACACACCACACACACACACCACACACACACACCACACACACACACCACACACACACACCACACACACACACCACACACACACACACACCACACACACACACACCACACACCACACACACACACACACACACACCACACACACACACCACACACACACACACCACACACACACACACCACACACACACACCACACACACACACACCACACACACCACACACACACACACACACACACACCACACACACACACACCACACACACCACACACACACACACACACACACCACACACACACACACACACACACACACACACACACACACACACGGTGGTCATGCATCATCTCCTGACTGCTTGGGGTCAGTCAGAGGTTCCTGGAGCCACATTGTAAGCTCTTCTTCGGATGGTTTCCCCCACCCCACCCCCTGCAACTGTGATCTCCCTGGAGAGGAAACCTGCCGCCGCCGCTGCCAGCCAGTCATGATGGGTTTGGTGGCAGTTCTGTCCCCTTGAGAAGAATTGTAGCCCCGGTTGGTTTCCAAGACAGTCCAAAAAGCCACACACTCCAATCAATCAAATGAGCTTTTAGTGAAAGCCAGCGGGTGAATGGGCAACCCGGGAGGAGTCAGTGGGTCCCGAGAGCACAGCAGAACACACTCAGCTTTTTAGCCACCATCAAACCACCAGCAGGGTGATCAATCGTTGACACACGCAGTTCAGTTCCTCGAAGTGGGAACGTTTGGGGGAGAATTCCCAATGTTTGCAGTCCTCAGGCTGAGGTGTCCCTAGCCACTGCTTATCTCAAAACTGCTTGGTCGGGCGGACCATGTGCGTGTGGGTCAAGCCTCAGCCAAAATGACAGAAGCCAAATTCAGCAGGTTATTTATCAATTACTAAGGTGTTTCAGCCTGCCTGCACACACCCCCTGTACCCCCCACCCACCTCCAGCCATGGCCCATCAACCACTTAATCAATAAGTGGTTATTGATCTATACATTGGATTTTTGTTTGTTGGATTGGAGGGGGGGGTGTGTCTCTTTCTGCCCCAGCGTTAGTTACTTACAACATGTGGGCCCAATCAATGACCCCTCCGATTTCGGCAGAAAGACATGAAGGATCTATTAAAAGATGGAACGAGGACAAACGGGTGCATAAACAAATGTGGCGAAGAAAGCTGATGGTGCCAGGCTATCAAAAGAGATAGTGTCTGGGGGTCTTAAAGGCTTGAAGGTGAACAAGCGGCCATCTAGCTCAGAAGCAACAAAGCCCACATGGAAGAATCACACCAGCCTGTGGGATCACAAGAGGACCTGATGCAAAGGGATTAAGTGGAGAGCAAATGCTTTGAAAATGATTAGGGCAAAGAATGTACAGATGTGCTTTATATAATTATGTATGTATATGTATGGATTGTGATAAGAGTTGTATGAGCCCCTAATAAAATGTTTTAAAAAGAAAAATACAAAAGTATGTAGGACAACAGGAAAGTGGGTGAAGGGAGACGCCCGACAGTATCAGAGATGACAAAATAATAATAATTTATAAATTATCAAGGATTAATGAGGGAGGAGTATCAAGGAGGGAAGGGAACCATGAGGACCTGATACCAAGGGCTCAAGCAGAAACTAAATGTTTTGAGAATGATGATGGCAACAAACGAACAAATGTACTTGACATAATGGCTGGCTGGCTGGCTGGCTGGCTGGCTGGCTGGCTGGCTGGATTGTGATAAGTGGTATGGGCCCCAACCATCCCGGTAGGAATGAAATCTCCTAGGGGCCTTCATGGGAGGACTTGTGTCTCTCAAATGCTGAAATCCGCAGAAGGGGGAGTGTGTGTGGGGGGGGAGGGGAGAATCCTCAGGGGTCCAGGGGAAACCTAAGACCTGCAGGCCTGCCGCCTAGCTCCCTTCCACCCAGCCACCCAGCAGCCCCAAGCCCGCCCCCTCACCCACCCACCTGAAAAGGCTCCGAAGGAAGGAAGGAAGGCAGGAAGGAAGGCCGGGGCTTGATTAACATATGAAGCCAGCTCTTTTAGCATCTCAATCCCCTGGTCTCTGGCTAGAGAGCCACCGTTGGCCTCAGGGCGACCGGTTTTTCGGTTGTTTTTTTTTTTTTATTCTGTTGTTCATCTTAGTTTGGACTTTGACCCTAACTCGGGCAAGTGAACTAGAGGTTGCTTGTGTGTGGGACGCCCAGGCCGGGATGGGGAAGGGAGTGGGGAGCGAGCGGCGATCGATCCAGAGGAGCCCGTCGGGAACTGCAACCCCCACCCACCCGCATGGTCACGGAAGAGGGAGGCCTGAGGGGTCTTCAGAATCGCGGCTGGGTCCTGCTGGCCCATCTAGTGGAGCTGGAGCTTCCAACCGCCAGCACTGGGACTCAGTCCAAAAGCGGCGGCTCCGATCCCAGAAAATAAACACACACACCGCCCTCGTGAATCTCTAGCAGTTGTCGTGATGAGAACAGGGGGCGCACCGCCCTATGAGCGGAGTGGATTGGGAACCAACCGAGTGCTTACAAGGGGTGAGGGAGAATTTGGCAAACATCCTAGGCACCCGGTATGTGTGTGTGCTTTGTTTGTTGGATGGCTAGTCAGGTGTAGGTAGGGTGTGTGTGTGTGTGTGTGTGTGGTGTGGTGTGTGTGTCCACCCCCCACCCCAGCAAGTCATTTGACTGGTCTCCTGTTTTTATTTTTTAAAGGGGGAAAAGCAAAAACTCAAGAATATAGGAATGGAATGGAAGAGGGGAAGAAAGAAACTCTTCTTCAAGAGGAGGAAAGGCCTGAGGCCTGACACTCGTCGGTCGTAGAAAGACTTGAGAGCTTTTTCATGAAAGTCAGGAAGAACGCAGGCAGGCAGGCAGGCAGCGAGTGACAGACGGTGGGACAGAGGGAGGGACTGATGGAAGGAGGCTGCCCAGTGTCTAGGCCGCTAGAAAACACACATTTGAAAGGAAGGAAGCTAAAGAATATGGACAAAGGTGCCTGCGTGAGGAAGGAGGGAGAGTCCTCATCTGAGCACTAGCGTTACAAGATGGAATGAGATCATCTCACCCCTGGGGCAAGGACAACAGCAAAGTGGGTGAAGGGAGACGTCCAACAGTGTAAGACATGACAAAATAATAGCCACTGAAGGCACGCTCAGGGACAGCGAGTGAAAGTCCAAGATCCATCCGTTTTTGAGTCTGCATGTGAGTGAAGTGGATTCAGTTGGAGCTTCCATTCTAGGTTGATGGTGGGAGAGAGACCTAAATCCATTCGAAGAAGTGGGTTCTGCCTGCCTCCATGGGTCCTTTTTGGCTTCTCATGGGAAGGCGGACTGATGGACAGGCGGGCAGAGTGTGTGTTTTTACACCATGATTCACAAACACACACACACACCCCACATAACACACCACCACCACCACCAACTACCACCACCAACCTGCCTCCCTCCCTCCCTCTCTCAGCCAGGGGAGGAGCAATCTGTCCTGTCTTCAGGAACTTCAAATCCCTGAAGGAAAAGAGCAAGAGCGTGGTGTGTGTGCGTGTGCGTACAGTACCAGGGCCACCAGGTCAAGTTTCAGGAGTGCCTTGAACCACGCTTTAGTCAATGCAATCGTGCAGCAGCAGCAGCAGCAGCAGCAGCAGCAGCAGCAGCAGCAGCAGCAGCAGCAGCAGCAGAGCCACCACCTCTGCCCGCCCCAAACCTACTAACTCACCACCCCTGGTGCCCTCTGTTTGAAGCGGATCAATCCCATCAAACGGACAGAAGCATCACATTGTGTTTGTCACGCTTAGGTTTTATTATTCACTGCCTGCCATCGTACATATGGGGATAAGGGGCTGAAGGTTCAAACATACGCCCTCCCTTCCCACCCTCCTCTCGCCACGCAGACCCTCTTCCTTTGTGAAGAGAAGTGATGGATGGATGGACGGACGGACGGATGGAGGGATGGAGGGATGGATGGATGGATGGGGGGAGAGACAGACAGACACACACACACACACACACACACACACACACACACACAGAAACTTCACGCAGGAGAGCCTTCTCTAGGCTCTCAGAGGAAAGGATCGGAGTGATTGAGAGTAGGAGGGGGAGCGGTGCGGTGGTCGGCCCACCGGTAGCGCCACAGCGCGCATGCGCGCGTGGCCGAAGGCTCGCCCGGACCGGGGAAACGCCCGACGATTCCCCCTAGCGGCGACGAGGAAGAAGACAAGATATCTTCTCCGAGGCTGCTGGTCTACCCACCTTTCGCGTCCGGGGGCAGCGGCCCGAGTTTGCCGGGCGAGGCCGGCCGGCAAACTCGGGCCGCCGCCCCCGGACGCTCCTCCACTCTTTCCTTCTCTTCTCTTCTCTTCTCCCTCGCCACTCTCCGCCGCCCTGGTCGACCCGAGCCGACCCAGGGACAGGGAGACAGGCGCGCCCGCGAGCCTCTTAGCCGGCAGGGAGAGACAGACGGGATGCGCACGGCTGGCTGGCTGGCTGGCTGGCTGGCCCGCCCGCGCGCCTGTCGGGCAGCGGGGACACCCACAGACGCAGCACACACAGACAGACACAGACGACCCCCTCAACACGGCAGACTCGGCCAGGGACGCACACCGGGCCACCAGGTGAAGCGAGCGGGCGACAAGGGTCCAACCTCCCCGCCCTCGCGCCCCGTGGCCCGGAACGCCCGACCCGGGCACGCGAGCAAGCGAGCGACACAAAAAAAACCTCGTGTGTGTCAAGGGCCGACTTTCACAATGACATCACAGCCACCGGATCGTGCTGCCTCTGCCTGCCACCTAACTCCCCCTCATCGCTACCCTAACCTCCCCACCAACTAACTCCCACTCCCACTCTCACTTCCTTCCTACCCTACCTACCTATGTGCTACCTACCTCCCCAACAACTCTCACACTCACTCTCACTCTACCCTACCTATGCCCTAACTCACCTCCCCACCTAACTCCCACTCTCACTTCTTCCTTCCTTCCTTCCTTCCTTCCTTCCTTCCTTCCTTCCTTCCTTCCTTCCTTCCTTCCTTCCTTCCTTCCCTATCCCCTACCTTCCTTCCTTCCTCCCCTATCCCCTACCTACCTCCCCTATCCCCCACCCTACCTACCTACCTACCTACCTACCTACCTACCTACCTACCTACCTACCTACCTACCAACCACACACAAAACGCGAAGTAATGTAACAGCTAATTTAGTCCACAACGATGCAATGCACCCGGGGGACGGGGGAGCGCGGCTCAGCTTGAATCACTTCCATTAAATAGTTAATAGCCTGGAAATCCTTCCTCTTGCAACGGCTGCTCCGTCCAAGGTCAAGGAAGCAAGACTGCAGAGCAGAGTCTTCCAGAGAGCGATGCATTCCGTCCAGCCGGAGGCAGCAGGCAGCAGGCAGCCAGCCAGCTGGGTCCCCCCACGCTTAGCCAGATCACCGAGCTCCAGCGACGTGTACCATCAACGCCAGCGGCACGGCAACGCACATCTGAAAGGGGGAGAAGGAAAAAAAAAAAATCAAGCTTTAACGGCAGGATCCATGGGTCGGGCGCCCCCACACACAGGTTGTAGACATTAGCTCACAATTGGAGGCAGACAACTAGCTAAGGCAGTCACACAGTGGGGCAACACCGCCAGAGAGCGAGAGAGCCTGGGGCTTGCTGGCAGACGCATTTCTCTCTCTGCCCACCGGACCCAAACCACGACCTTATCACACCCCAACTCTTCTTAATGTAAGGCCAGGTTTGGCACAGTAAGCCGGATCACACCGCCCAACATAGCACGCTCGCCACCCCTTCTATAAGTGAAAGGAAAACCTCTTCGCCACCTGAGCATGAACCCACCCCCTCCCGTGTGGGCCTCTCAATGAAAACCAAGGCGAGCAACAGAGACGGTGGCGGACGTGCCGTGCCGCGCCTCCCCTCCCGCAAGTCACATCCACCCGCCTGTTGGACATCAGGGCTTCGCCCGCCCCCAACCTCTCTGCCTTCCCTGGAAACCTAATGAAAACGCCCCGCCCGCCCGGGCCACCTTGACGTAATTAATACAGACCTCGCTAATAGGCGCCGCTGAACTTTTCCCCTGCCTGGCCTGTGTTGGCCAGGCGTCCTTTGCAACACCCCCCAAGAATGTTCACCCCCGGTGGGGGGCGGGAGGAAGGACAGCCCCCTACAACGAACCCCGGGTTCCATAGGCTAAATCGGACAGCGGGGGGGGGGGGGGGGGGGGAGAGAGAGATGGAAAATAACAGAGGCAGACACAGCTCAGGGGTATAAAGCTTGCTCACTCTCAGCTGCACCTGGTGGTCCCCCACCCCCTAGAACTAGAACTAGACCTCTACAGTCAGGGTTGGAGTGCTCGCTAGCTTGCTCGCTCGCTCAAACAAGACCTCTCCGACCCCTTTGGCTCAAGGTAGCCGCTGGGGTCACAAAGACCCACGCCGGGGGAAGGCGCACAGCAGCGAGGATAGATATATTAGATATAGATAGATAGATGGATAGATAGAGCACATGTGCAAGGGCAAGCCGAATTCTACACCGCAGCCAGGCCCTCTTCCTCTGTGAAGAGAGCTGGCGGATGGAGGGAGGGAGGGAGGGAGGGTTGAGAGAGACAGACTGACACAGAAACCTCACACAGGAAGGAGGGCCTCCTCTAGGAGGGCCTCCTCTAGGCTCTCAGAGGAAAGAGCCACACACTCAGAAGCCAATCTCTCAGAAAGAAGCCATAAAAACAAATACGGAGCCAAGAGTGAACCTGATGCACGCGTCAGGAGCAGCGGCGTCACCAATAATTACTTAACGCTCTTAGACGTTTTCGAATGCTCGGTTTATTCACACATCACACCAGCCAAAAATAAATCCAAAGGATAAAAGGACTGGAGCAAGCAAGCGTGATCATAAGTATGAGCATAATAACAGCGCTCTGCACACGTATCATTCTAGCATCATAGTCCCAACAAGCATTGCCTTCATCGGTGCGTTCACCCGGGTAGAGTTGGAGAGAGCAGAGCAGGAGTTGATGTCTCCTTGGTTCCTAGCTCTCTAAAAAGTCAGTGCCTGTCTGTCTCTACCCAGGTTTCAACGGACAACTTGGCTGGTTCTTTGACATATTCACTGTCCCAGTCAAGTCTCTCTCATGGGGTTTCTCCACACTTTTGCAGTGGCTCCTCCGACCAGCTGCTGATTCTTGGCGATGGTCCAACTTCTTGGCTGGGCCCTAATGCCACACATTATTTCTTCTCTGAAGTGGAGTTTCTTGTGTTTGCTTCTTTGGAGGAGGCTCAACGTCTTGCAAGGAAGTTCTATGGTACCGGCGCCAAAAGGGTCCATGGTAGAAGATGTCTATCAGCGTCTTGCAAGGAAGAGCAGGTGGCCATTTGCCGGTTCCGGAGCTCTCCTCAGCGCAGGATTCCTGCTCAGTAGCGTGACTGGCGTGAGTGAGTGAGTGAGTGAGTGAGTGAGTGAGTGAGTGAGTGAGTGAGTGGAGTGAGTGAGTGAGTGAGTGAGTGAGTGTATCTCGATGAAGTAAATTGATGATGAAATCAATAGGAAAAAAAAAACACCTTGAGACAATCAGTGATCAGATGATGCACTAACTAACCCAAATGTGTGGGGAAATTGGGACCGAGAGGAGGAGGGAGCGAGCACTGGTCGCCCCTGCGCGCCCTAACGCGCATGTGCGCCAGACATGCGCACAAGCCAGGCAGGGTCTTTTTAATAAAATTATGAAATGTGCTTGACACAATTGATGTATGGGTTGTGATAAGAGTTGTACGAGCCTCTAATAAAACGATTTTTTAAAAGGAGATACATTGAGACATACATGCCTTGCCGC
>NW_027457791.1:42500-52500 GCF_050624435.1 Tenrec ecaudatus
CCCAAACGGGGTTTTTGCGACTTCCCACGAGACACCGGGCAGACACAGCATGCGACCTCCCAGCCCGCTCTCGCAAGCACTCCCATGACGGGGGAGATCTCACATGTGTCCAGGGTTTAAAGGCGAGATGACACGGCTTCCCAGAGAGCGCTGGGACACACGGCAGAGAGGGCAACGCCTCCGGCGAGACGCACCCAACCCCCCACGGGGTTCGACACACCGTCTCGACCCCCCAGAGTGCTTCCGGCTCCAAGAGAACCGGCACAGCACGCACCCAACGGCACCAGGGCGGTGGTGGGCCAGAGGGGTAAACGACCAGATACGGGAACGACACCGCGGCTCGGCCTCAGGCACCTGAAGGGACAACCTGGAGCGCTCCAGGGGCACCGGCAAAGGGCCGATCCAGGCACAACCCCGTGCGGACCTCGGCAGGCGCACGGTGAAGGAGGAGGGAAAGACCATCCCCACCACGGGGAAGACCCATCGCCAAGCAAACGAGCGCGGGATGGCCGCTCGGGCCGACAGACCCACGCACGCCCAGCAAGCCCACGCCGTGAGGCAAGAGGAGCGAGCGTGCGAGGGCGAACCGGATTCCGCACCCCTGCCTCGCCCACGCACCAACAAGCGAGTGGTGGGAGAAGAGGCTAGGGGCCCGCGGACAGAGCGAGAGGAGCGGTCCCATTCGCCATGAATGTCCGTCCCTCGTCTGGCGCGGCTTAGGTCCGGCTCGGGAGAGCGCGACAGCACCACATCGATCGGGGTTGCGTTCAAAATCCAAGTCACTCGAGAGACCGAGAGGAAAAAAAACAAAATACCCTGTCGGGTGCTGGGGGAGGTCAGGGAAGGAAAAAGGCCCGGTTTCTGCCTCCGCCAGACCCACACCCAGGGCCACTGAAGGACAGCCGCCAAAAGGACACGGAAAGTGCCTGACACGGGAGACGGAGCCCATGGGGCGTGGAAGGCGCTCCGCTAAGCATTGGCACGGCTGCCCGGGATGCCTGCAGCGGGCAGAGAGCGCGGGGAGCACAGAAGACCCATCCCGCCAACCTCTCTGTGAGTCCCGCCACCCTCAAGAGCACTGGAGGCCAGAGGAGCACAGCACCACAGGGTCGGGACACAGCTGGACTCGCGAGAGCCGGCGCACGGGCCTCAAAGCGGGCGACTCACGCGGGATCGAAGGGACCGCGCGCCACGGGCCATCGGTAACCCAAAGGCGACCCAGGGAACCAACGCACATGTCCAGAGCATCAAACCGACCTCTTCAGTGAGCGCCACTGAAGATGAGCGTGTCAGCACCTATCTGGTGGCCCAAAATGACCGAGTTCAGCGAAAGAAATACCACGCCAGGAGACGGGGTGGTGGCTTCTCCCCACGGGGCACCCCCCGGAACCGCGTTTCGGCCAAAGGCCTGCCACAGTGACCCCATAGCACTCACTCCTGGAGGTCCTAGGGCCCTCTGGTCAACCTCCTGAGAATCGAGTGGGGGGGAAGAGGGGCAGCGTGCCCTCGCGCGACGCAGGTGCCGCACACCGGAGGTCCCGCACATCGGCGCGGCCGGCCACCGATGTGGAAGCATATGTGAGGAACTTGGACATTTTTCTTAGGCTCCGCCCGAGGAGCCAGGGGACTCGGGAGTCGCCGAGGAGCGAACCGCCACTCGCCGGGTGACCGCGAGCCACCAAGGCCGGTCCCTGGACCCACAGTGGGGACTTGAGAAACCCTCAAGCGCCGCCTGCCATGTTGCCGGGCGGGCAGTGTCCAGGCCCGGGTAGTAAACACCGAATTTCCGTGCGACTGAGCCACCAGGGCCGTTCCACGGGCCACAAGTGGGTTCCTGGAAAAATTCAAGCACCGCTTCGGGCGGTCCGGCCTCCGGACGGGTGGGTGAGTGAGTGAGTTTCGGGCGGCTGAGCGCCCTGTGCTGGTCGACCAAGTGCTGACCGACAAACACCAGTGACAGAGGCGGCAGTGAAGCCCGCCAACCCGTAAGGCTGCAGGTACAAGCTCGGGCCACCGCTCCCGGGCCGGCGCTCTGTCACCGCCGGGACGACACAAGTGACACCGCCGGCGTCCTGGAACTCTGGGGCCGGCGACACAGGCCGCTCCGGTCCCATCGCGTTGGCGACAGAGCTCCGGAGAGAAAGTGAAAGTGACCGCTAGGTGGCGGACGACAACCGGCAGGAAGCGCGGCGGGACGAATGTGCGTCGCTAGCCGGCAAGAGCGCGTCGTCGGCCGGACAGTCGCCTAACTTAGACCCGGCCCGCCGCCGCAGCGGCCGCCGCCGCCGGCGTCCTGGAACTCGGGGGCCGGCGGCGACACAGGCCGCTCCGGTCCCTTCGCGTTGGCGACAGAGCTCCGGAGAGAAAGTGAAAGTGAACGCTAGGTGGCGGACGACAACCGGCCGGAAGCGCGGCGGCGGGACGAATGTGCGTCTCTAGCCGGCAAGAGCGCGTCGTCGGCCGGACAGTCGCCTAACTTAGACCCGGCCCGCCGCCGCCGCCGCCGCCGCCGCCGCCGCCGCCGCCGCTTTTCACCGCTTTTCACCCCTTTTCACCCCCACCCTCCCTCCATCTTCCAGTTGTTATCGTCACTGATCCCGAAGTGATCATCTCTCCTGGATTCCCGGAAAGCCATCTGAAAGGAGATTCAGTCGACAATGGTGATTTCATCTGCCTGTAAAAATAGACATACGTCTGGCTCTCGAATACCTTTAAAAGTGTTTTTAGGGAGTAGGGAGTTATGAGACCGGCTCTTCCGTCTCAAAAGTTTGCCTGCCGGAGAGACACAGGAAAGAAAGTTGTTGTGATTGCAGAATGCTCTGTTGTGTCTAGTCTAGTCTAGTATTGCCACGATTAGAAAATCATCATCATCATCATCATCATCAAAGCTACAGGGAAGAAGAGAATGCTGTAGAATCAAATGGGATGACCATTGTCGTCCTATTATTCTGAGCAGGATAGGATGGCCGTATTGTTGGTATGACATGCGGCTGAAATGCAAGTTTAAATGGTTTAAAAGCAAAACAAAACAAAACACCTGATCTTCCCCCTACAACCAACCAACCAACCAAAAAGTTTGGGTAAGAATTGGATTGCATTGCGGGGGTGGCAGGTGATGGGTGGGCATGTGGGTGTTAGGTGGGATAAGGAGAACTCAGGTAGGATAGTCCTCAGTGGCTGCTCTGAATGGAAATCGATCATCACTCCTCAAGGAAGGGCTACCACACACACACACACACACACACACACACACACACACACACACACACACCACACACACACACCACACACACACACACACACCACACACACACACCACACACACCACACACACCACACACACACACCACACACACACACCACACACACACCACACACACACACCACACACACACACCACACACACACACCACACACACACACCACACACACACACCACACACACACACCACACACACACACACACCACACACACACACACCACACACCACACACACACACACACACACACCACACACACACACCACACACACACACACCACACACACACACACCACACACACACACCACACACACACACACCACACACACCACACACACACACACACACACACACCACACACACACACACCACACACACCACACACACACACACACACACACCACACACACACACACACACACACACACACACACACACACACACGGTGGTCATGCATCATCTCCTGACTGCTTGGGGTCAGTCAGAGGTTCCTGGAGCCACATTGTAAGCTCTTCTTCGGATGGTTTCCCCCACCCCACCCCCTGCAACTGTGATCTCCCTGGAGAGGAAACCTGCCGCCGCCGCTGCCAGCCAGTCATGATGGGTTTGGTGGCAGTTCTGTCCCCTTGAGAAGAATTGTAGCCCCGGTTGGTTTCCAAGACAGTCCAAAAAGCCACACACTCCAATCAATCAAATGAGCTTTTAGTGAAAGCCAGCGGGTGAATGGGCAACCCGGGAGGAGTCAGTGGGTCCCGAGAGCACAGCAGAACACACTCAGCTTTTTAGCCACCATCAAACCACCAGCAGGGTGATCAATCGTTGACACACGCAGTTCAGTTCCTCGAAGTGGGAACGTTTGGGGGAGAATTCCCAATGTTTGCAGTCCTCAGGCTGAGGTGTCCCTAGCCACTGCTTATCTCAAAACTGCTTGGTCGGGCGGACCATGTGCGTGTGGGTCAAGCCTCAGCCAAAATGACAGAAGCCAAATTCAGCAGGTTATTTATCAATTACTAAGGTGTTTCAGCCTGCCTGCACACACCCCCTGTACCCCCCACCCACCTCCAGCCATGGCCCATCAACCACTTAATCAATAAGTGGTTATTGATCTATACATTGGATTTTTGTTTGTTGGATTGGAGGGGGGGGTGTGTCTCTTTCTGCCCCAGCGTTAGTTACTTACAACATGTGGGCCCAATCAATGACCCCTCCGATTTCGGCAGAAAGACATGAAGGATCTATTAAAAGATGGAACGAGGACAAACGGGTGCATAAACAAATGTGGCGAAGAAAGCTGATGGTGCCAGGCTATCAAAAGAGATAGTGTCTGGGGGTCTTAAAGGCTTGAAGGTGAACAAGCGGCCATCTAGCTCAGAAGCAACAAAGCCCACATGGAAGAATCACACCAGCCTGTGGGATCACAAGAGGACCTGATGCAAAGGGATTAAGTGGAGAGCAAATGCTTTGAAAATGATTAGGGCAAAGAATGTACAGATGTGCTTTATATAATTATGTATGTATATGTATGGATTGTGATAAGAGTTGTATGAGCCCCTAATAAAATGTTTTAAAAAGAAAAATACAAAAGTATGTAGGACAACAGGAAAGTGGGTGAAGGGAGACGCCCGACAGTATCAGAGATGACAAAATAATAATAATTTATAAATTATCAAGGATTAATGAGGGAGGAGTATCAAGGAGGGAAGGGAACCATGAGGACCTGATACCAAGGGCTCAAGCAGAAACTAAATGTTTTGAGAATGATGATGGCAACAAACGAACAAATGTACTTGACATAATGGCTGGCTGGCTGGCTGGCTGGCTGGCTGGCTGGCTGGCTGGATTGTGATAAGTGGTATGGGCCCCAACCATCCCGGTAGGAATGAAATCTCCTAGGGGCCTTCATGGGAGGACTTGTGTCTCTCAAATGCTGAAATCCGCAGAAGGGGGAGTGTGTGTGGGGGGGGAGGGGAGAATCCTCAGGGGTCCAGGGGAAACCTAAGACCTGCAGGCCTGCCGCCTAGCTCCCTTCCACCCAGCCACCCAGCAGCCCCAAGCCCGCCCCCTCACCCACCCACCTGAAAAGGCTCCGAAGGAAGGAAGGAAGGCAGGAAGGAAGGCCGGGGCTTGATTAACATATGAAGCCAGCTCTTTTAGCATCTCAATCCCCTGGTCTCTGGCTAGAGAGCCACCGTTGGCCTCAGGGCGACCGGTTTTTCGGTTGTTTTTTTTTTTTTATTCTGTTGTTCATCTTAGTTTGGACTTTGACCCTAACTCGGGCAAGTGAACTAGAGGTTGCTTGTGTGTGGGACGCCCAGGCCGGGATGGGGAAGGGAGTGGGGAGCGAGCGGCGATCGATCCAGAGGAGCCCGTCGGGAACTGCAACCCCCACCCACCCGCATGGTCACGGAAGAGGGAGGCCTGAGGGGTCTTCAGAATCGCGGCTGGGTCCTGCTGGCCCATCTAGTGGAGCTGGAGCTTCCAACCGCCAGCACTGGGACTCAGTCCAAAAGCGGCGGCTCCGATCCCAGAAAATAAACACACACACCGCCCTCGTGAATCTCTAGCAGTTGTCGTGATGAGAACAGGGGGCGCACCGCCCTATGAGCGGAGTGGATTGGGAACCAACCGAGTGCTTACAAGGGGTGAGGGAGAATTTGGCAAACATCCTAGGCACCCGGTATGTGTGTGTGCTTTGTTTGTTGGATGGCTAGTCAGGTGTAGGTAGGGTGTGTGTGTGTGTGTGTGTGTGGTGTGGTGTGTGTGTCCACCCCCCACCCCAGCAAGTCATTTGACTGGTCTCCTGTTTTTATTTTTTAAAGGGGGAAAAGCAAAAACTCAAGAATATAGGAATGGAATGGAAGAGGGGAAGAAAGAAACTCTTCTTCAAGAGGAGGAAAGGCCTGAGGCCTGACACTCGTCGGTCGTAGAAAGACTTGAGAGCTTTTTCATGAAAGTCAGGAAGAACGCAGGCAGGCAGGCAGGCAGCGAGTGACAGACGGTGGGACAGAGGGAGGGACTGATGGAAGGAGGCTGCCCAGTGTCTAGGCCGCTAGAAAACACACATTTGAAAGGAAGGAAGCTAAAGAATATGGACAAAGGTGCCTGCGTGAGGAAGGAGGGAGAGTCCTCATCTGAGCACTAGCGTTACAAGATGGAATGAGATCATCTCACCCCTGGGGCAAGGACAACAGCAAAGTGGGTGAAGGGAGACGTCCAACAGTGTAAGACATGACAAAATAATAGCCACTGAAGGCACGCTCAGGGACAGCGAGTGAAAGTCCAAGATCCATCCGTTTTTGAGTCTGCATGTGAGTGAAGTGGATTCAGTTGGAGCTTCCATTCTAGGTTGATGGTGGGAGAGAGACCTAAATCCATTCGAAGAAGTGGGTTCTGCCTGCCTCCATGGGTCCTTTTTGGCTTCTCATGGGAAGGCGGACTGATGGACAGGCGGGCAGAGTGTGTGTTTTTACACCATGATTCACAAACACACACACACACCCCACATAACACACCACCACCACCACCAACTACCACCACCAACCTGCCTCCCTCCCTCCCTCTCTCAGCCAGGGGAGGAGCAATCTGTCCTGTCTTCAGGAACTTCAAATCCCTGAAGGAAAAGAGCAAGAGCGTGGTGTGTGTGCGTGTGCGTACAGTACCAGGGCCACCAGGTCAAGTTTCAGGAGTGCCTTGAACCACGCTTTAGTCAATGCAATCGTGCAGCAGCAGCAGCAGCAGCAGCAGCAGCAGCAGCAGCAGCAGCAGCAGCAGCAGCAGAGCCACCACCTCTGCCCGCCCCAAACCTACTAACTCACCACCCCTGGTGCCCTCTGTTTGAAGCGGATCAATCCCATCAAACGGACAGAAGCATCACATTGTGTTTGTCACGCTTAGGTTTTATTATTCACTGCCTGCCATCGTACATATGGGGATAAGGGGCTGAAGGTTCAAACATACGCCCTCCCTTCCCACCCTCCTCTCGCCACGCAGACCCTCTTCCTTTGTGAAGAGAAGTGATGGATGGATGGACGGACGGACGGATGGAGGGATGGAGGGATGGATGGATGGATGGGGGGAGAGACAGACAGACACACACACACACACACACACACACACACACACACACAGAAACTTCACGCAGGAGAGCCTTCTCTAGGCTCTCAGAGGAAAGGATCGGAGTGATTGAGAGTAGGAGGGGGAGCGGTGCGGTGGTCGGCCCACCGGTAGCGCCACAGCGCGCATGCGCGCGTGGCCGAAGGCTCGCCCGGACCGGGGAAACGCCCGACGATTCCCCCTAGCGGCGACGAGGAAGAAGACAAGATATCTTCTCCGAGGCTGCTGGTCTACCCACCTTTCGCGTCCGGGGGCGGCGGCCCGAGTTTGCCGGGCGAGGCCGGCCGGGCGGGGGGGTTGGTGGCGCGCGCGCGCCACCAACCCCCCCGCCCGGCCGGCCTCGCCCGGCAAACTCGGGCCGCCGCCCCCGGACGCTCCTCCACTCTTTCCTTCTCTTCTCTTCTCTTCTCCCTCGCCACTCTCCGCCGCCCTGGTCGACCCGAGCCGACCCAGGGACAGGGAGACAGGCGCGCCCGCGAGCCTCTTAGCCGGCAGGGAGAGACAGACGGGATGCGCACGGCTGGCTGGCTGGCTGGCTGGCTGGCCCGCCCGCGCGCCTGTCGGGCAGCGGGGACACCCACAGACGCAGCACACACAGACAGACACAGACGACCCCCTCAACACGGCAGACTCGGCCAGGGACGCACACCGGGCCACCAGGTGAAGCGAGCGGGCGACAAGGGTCCAACCTCCCCGCCCTCGCGCCCCGTGGCCCGGAACGCCCGACCCGGGCACGCGAGCAAGCGAGCGACACAAAAAAAACCTCGTGTGTGTCAAGGGCCGACTTTCACAATGACATCACAGCCACCGGATCGTGCTGCCTCTGCCTGCCACCTAACTCCCCCTCATCGCTACCCTAACCTCCCCACCAACTAACTCCCACTCCCACTCTCACTTCCTTCCTACCCTACCTACCTATGTGCTACCTACCTCCCCAACAACTCTCACACTCACTCTCACTCTACCCTACCTATGCCCTAACTCACCTCCCCACCTAACTCCCACTCTCACTTCTTCCTTCCTTCCTTCCTTCCTTCCTTCCTTCCTTCCTTCCTTCCTTCCTTCCTTCCTTCCTTCCTTCCTTCCTTCCCTATCCCCTACCTTCCTTCCTTCCTCCCCTATCCCCTACCTACCTCCCCTATCCCCCACCCTACCTACCTACCTACCTACCTACCTACCTACCTACCTACCTACCTACCTACCTACCAACCACACACAAAACGCGAAGTAATGTAACAGCTAATTTAGTCCACAACGATGCAATGCACCCGGGGGACGGGGGAGCGCGGCTCAGCTTGAATCACTTCCATTAAATAGTTAATAGCCTGGAAATCCTTCCTCTTGCAACGGCTGCTCCGTCCAAGGTCAAGGAAGCAAGACTGCAGAGCAGAGTCTTCCAGAGAGCGATGCATTCCGTCCAGCCGGAGGCAGCAGGCAGCAGGCAGCCAGCCAGCTGGGTCCCCCCACGCTTAGCCAGATCACCGAGCTCCAGCGACGTGTACCATCAACGCCAGCGGCACGGCAACGCACATCTGAAAGGGGGAGAAGGAAAAAAAAAAAATCAAGCTTTAACGGCAGGATCCATGGGTCGGGCGCCCCCACACACAGGTTGTAGACATTAGCTCACAATTGGAGGCAGACAACTAGCTAAGGCAGTCACACAGTGGGGCAACACCGCCAGAGAGCGAGAGAGCCTGGGGCTTGCTGGCAGACGCATTTCTCTCTCTGCCCACCGGACCCAAACCACGACCTTATCACACCCCAACTCTTCTTAATGTAAGGCCAGGTTTGGCACAGTAAGCCGGATCACACCGCCCAACATAGCACGCTCGCCACCCCTTCTATAAGTGAAAGGAAAACCTCTTCGCCACCTGAGCATGAACCCACCCCCTCCCGTGTGGGCCTCTCAATGAAAACCAAGGCGAGCAACAGAGACGGTGGCGGACGTGCCGTGCCGCGCCTCCCCTCCCGCAAGTCACATCCACCCGCCTGTTGGACATCAGGGCTTCGCCCGCCCCCAACCTCTCTGCCTTCCCTGGAAACCTAATGAAAACGCCCCGCCCGCCCGGGCCACCTTGACGTAATTAATACAGACCTCGCTAATAGGCGCCGCTGAACTTTTCCCCTGCCTGGCCTGTGTTGGCCAGGCGTCCTTTGCAACACCCCCCAAGAATGTTCACCCCCGGTGGGGGGCGGGAGGAAGGACAGCCCCCTACAACGAACCCCGGGTTCCATAGGCTAAATCGGACAGCGGGGGGGGGGGGGGGGGGGGAGAGAGAGATGGAAAATAACAGAGGCAGACACAGCTCAGGGGTATAAAGCTTGCTCACTCTCAGCTGCACCTGGTGGTCCCCCACCCCCTAGAACTAGAACTAGACCTCTACAGTCAGGGTTGGAGTGCTCGCTAGCTTGCTCGCTCGCTCAAACAAGACCTCTCCGACCCCTTTGGCTCAAGGTAGCCGCTGGGGTCACAAAGACCCACGCCGGGGGAAGGCGCACAGCAGCGAGGATAGATATATTAGATATAGATAGATAGATGGATAGATAGAGCACATGTGCAAGGGCAAGCCGAATTCTACACCGCAGCCAGGCCCTCTTCCTCTGTGAAGAGAGCTGGCGGATGGA
>NW_027457791.1:60000-70000 GCF_050624435.1 Tenrec ecaudatus
GCGGGCGACTCACGCGGGATCGAAGGGACCGCGCGCCACGGGCCATCGGTAACCCAAAGGCGACCCAGGGAACCAACGCACATGTCCAGAGCATCAAACCGACCTCTTCAGTGAGCGCCACTGAAGATGAGCGTGTCAGCACCTATCTGGTGGCCCAAAATGACCGAGTTCAGCGAAAGAAATACCACGCCAGGAGACGGGGTGGTGGCTTCTCCCCACGGGGCACCCCCCGGAACCGCGTTTCGGCCAAAGGCCTGCCACAGTGACCCCATAGCACTCACTCCTGGAGGTCCTAGGGCCCTCTGGTCAACCTCCTGAGAATCGAGTGGGGGGGAAGAGGGGCAGCGTGCCCTCGCGCGACGCAGGTGCCGCACACCGGAGGTCCCGCACATCGGCGCGGCCGGCCACCGATGTGGAAGCATATGTGAGGAACTTGGACATTTTTCTTAGGCTCCGCCCGAGGAGCCAGGGGACTCGGGAGTCGCCGAGGAGCGAACCGCCACTCGCCGGGTGACCGCGAGCCACCAAGGCCGGTCCCTGGACCCACAGTGGGGACTTGAGAAACCCTCAAGCGCCGCCTGCCATGTTGCCGGGCGGGCAGTGTCCAGGCCCGGGTAGTAAACACCGAATTTCCGTGCGACTGAGCCACCAGGGCCGTTCCACGGGCCACAAGTGGGTTCCTGGAAAAATTCAAGCACCGCTTCGGGCGGTCCGGCCTCCGGACGGGTGGGTGAGTGAGTGAGTTTCGGGCGGCTGAGCGCCCTGTGCTGGTCGACCAAGTGCTGACCGACAAACACCAGTGACAGAGGCGGCAGTGAAGCCCGCCAACCCGTAAGGCTGCAGGTACAAGCTCGGGCCACCGCTCCCGGGCCGGCGCTCTGTCACCGCCGGGACGACACAAGTGACACCGCCGGCGTCCTGGAACTCTGGGGCCGGCGACACAGGCCGCTCCGGTCCCATCGCGTTGGCGACAGAGCTCCGGAGAGAAAGTGAAAGTGACCGCTAGGTGGCGGACGACAACCGGCAGGAAGCGCGGCGGGACGAATGTGCGTCGCTAGCCGGCAAGAGCGCGTCGTCGGCCGGACAGTCGCCTAACTTAGACCCGGCCCGCCGCCGCAGCGGCCGCCGCCGCCGGCGTCCTGGAACTCGGGGGCCGGCGGCGACACAGGCCGCTCCGGTCCCTTCGCGTTGGCGACAGAGCTCCGGAGAGAAAGTGAAAGTGAACGCTAGGTGGCGGACGACAACCGGCCGGAAGCGCGGCGGCGGGACGAATGTGCGTCTCTAGCCGGCAAGAGCGCGTCGTCGGCCGGACAGTCGCCTAACTTAGACCCGGCCCGCCGCCGCCGCCGCCGCCGCCGCCGCCGCCGCCGCCGCTTTTCACCGCTTTTCACCCCTTTTCACCCCCACCCTCCCTCCATCTTCCAGTTGTTATCGTCACTGATCCCGAAGTGATCATCTCTCCTGGATTCCCGGAAAGCCATCTGAAAGGAGATTCAGTCGACAATGGTGATTTCATCTGCCTGTAAAAATAGACATACGTCTGGCTCTCGAATACCTTTAAAAGTGTTTTTAGGGAGTAGGGAGTTATGAGACCGGCTCTTCCGTCTCAAAAGTTTGCCTGCCGGAGAGACACAGGAAAGAAAGTTGTTGTGATTGCAGAATGCTCTGTTGTGTCTAGTCTAGTCTAGTATTGCCACGATTAGAAAATCATCATCATCATCATCATCATCAAAGCTACAGGGAAGAAGAGAATGCTGTAGAATCAAATGGGATGACCATTGTCGTCCTATTATTCTGAGCAGGATAGGATGGCCGTATTGTTGGTATGACATGCGGCTGAAATGCAAGTTTAAATGGTTTAAAAGCAAAACAAAACAAAACACCTGATCTTCCCCCTACAACCAACCAACCAACCAAAAAGTTTGGGTAAGAATTGGATTGCATTGCGGGGGTGGCAGGTGATGGGTGGGCATGTGGGTGTTAGGTGGGATAAGGAGAACTCAGGTAGGATAGTCCTCAGTGGCTGCTCTGAATGGAAATCGATCATCACTCCTCAAGGAAGGGCTACCACACACACACACACACACACACACACACACACACACACACACACACACCACACACACACACCACACACACACACACACACCACACACACACACCACACACACCACACACACCACACACACACACCACACACACACACCACACACACACCACACACACACACCACACACACACACCACACACACACACCACACACACACACCACACACACACACCACACACACACACCACACACACACACACACCACACACACACACACCACACACCACACACACACACACACACACACCACACACACACACCACACACACACACACCACACACACACACACCACACACACACACCACACACACACACACCACACACACCACACACACACACACACACACACACCACACACACACACACCACACACACCACACACACACACACACACACACCACACACACACACACACACACACACACACACACACACACACACGGTGGTCATGCATCATCTCCTGACTGCTTGGGGTCAGTCAGAGGTTCCTGGAGCCACATTGTAAGCTCTTCTTCGGATGGTTTCCCCCACCCCACCCCCTGCAACTGTGATCTCCCTGGAGAGGAAACCTGCCGCCGCCGCTGCCAGCCAGTCATGATGGGTTTGGTGGCAGTTCTGTCCCCTTGAGAAGAATTGTAGCCCCGGTTGGTTTCCAAGACAGTCCAAAAAGCCACACACTCCAATCAATCAAATGAGCTTTTAGTGAAAGCCAGCGGGTGAATGGGCAACCCGGGAGGAGTCAGTGGGTCCCGAGAGCACAGCAGAACACACTCAGCTTTTTAGCCACCATCAAACCACCAGCAGGGTGATCAATCGTTGACACACGCAGTTCAGTTCCTCGAAGTGGGAACGTTTGGGGGAGAATTCCCAATGTTTGCAGTCCTCAGGCTGAGGTGTCCCTAGCCACTGCTTATCTCAAAACTGCTTGGTCGGGCGGACCATGTGCGTGTGGGTCAAGCCTCAGCCAAAATGACAGAAGCCAAATTCAGCAGGTTATTTATCAATTACTAAGGTGTTTCAGCCTGCCTGCACACACCCCCTGTACCCCCCACCCACCTCCAGCCATGGCCCATCAACCACTTAATCAATAAGTGGTTATTGATCTATACATTGGATTTTTGTTTGTTGGATTGGAGGGGGGGGTGTGTCTCTTTCTGCCCCAGCGTTAGTTACTTACAACATGTGGGCCCAATCAATGACCCCTCCGATTTCGGCAGAAAGACATGAAGGATCTATTAAAAGATGGAACGAGGACAAACGGGTGCATAAACAAATGTGGCGAAGAAAGCTGATGGTGCCAGGCTATCAAAAGAGATAGTGTCTGGGGGTCTTAAAGGCTTGAAGGTGAACAAGCGGCCATCTAGCTCAGAAGCAACAAAGCCCACATGGAAGAATCACACCAGCCTGTGGGATCACAAGAGGACCTGATGCAAAGGGATTAAGTGGAGAGCAAATGCTTTGAAAATGATTAGGGCAAAGAATGTACAGATGTGCTTTATATAATTATGTATGTATATGTATGGATTGTGATAAGAGTTGTATGAGCCCCTAATAAAATGTTTTAAAAAGAAAAATACAAAAGTATGTAGGACAACAGGAAAGTGGGTGAAGGGAGACGCCCGACAGTATCAGAGATGACAAAATAATAATAATTTATAAATTATCAAGGATTAATGAGGGAGGAGTATCAAGGAGGGAAGGGAACCATGAGGACCTGATACCAAGGGCTCAAGCAGAAACTAAATGTTTTGAGAATGATGATGGCAACAAACGAACAAATGTACTTGACATAATGGCTGGCTGGCTGGCTGGCTGGCTGGCTGGCTGGCTGGCTGGATTGTGATAAGTGGTATGGGCCCCAACCATCCCGGTAGGAATGAAATCTCCTAGGGGCCTTCATGGGAGGACTTGTGTCTCTCAAATGCTGAAATCCGCAGAAGGGGGAGTGTGTGTGGGGGGGGAGGGGAGAATCCTCAGGGGTCCAGGGGAAACCTAAGACCTGCAGGCCTGCCGCCTAGCTCCCTTCCACCCAGCCACCCAGCAGCCCCAAGCCCGCCCCCTCACCCACCCACCTGAAAAGGCTCCGAAGGAAGGAAGGAAGGCAGGAAGGAAGGCCGGGGCTTGATTAACATATGAAGCCAGCTCTTTTAGCATCTCAATCCCCTGGTCTCTGGCTAGAGAGCCACCGTTGGCCTCAGGGCGACCGGTTTTTCGGTTGTTTTTTTTTTTTTATTCTGTTGTTCATCTTAGTTTGGACTTTGACCCTAACTCGGGCAAGTGAACTAGAGGTTGCTTGTGTGTGGGACGCCCAGGCCGGGATGGGGAAGGGAGTGGGGAGCGAGCGGCGATCGATCCAGAGGAGCCCGTCGGGAACTGCAACCCCCACCCACCCGCATGGTCACGGAAGAGGGAGGCCTGAGGGGTCTTCAGAATCGCGGCTGGGTCCTGCTGGCCCATCTAGTGGAGCTGGAGCTTCCAACCGCCAGCACTGGGACTCAGTCCAAAAGCGGCGGCTCCGATCCCAGAAAATAAACACACACACCGCCCTCGTGAATCTCTAGCAGTTGTCGTGATGAGAACAGGGGGCGCACCGCCCTATGAGCGGAGTGGATTGGGAACCAACCGAGTGCTTACAAGGGGTGAGGGAGAATTTGGCAAACATCCTAGGCACCCGGTATGTGTGTGTGCTTTGTTTGTTGGATGGCTAGTCAGGTGTAGGTAGGGTGTGTGTGTGTGTGTGTGTGTGGTGTGGTGTGTGTGTCCACCCCCCACCCCAGCAAGTCATTTGACTGGTCTCCTGTTTTTATTTTTTAAAGGGGGAAAAGCAAAAACTCAAGAATATAGGAATGGAATGGAAGAGGGGAAGAAAGAAACTCTTCTTCAAGAGGAGGAAAGGCCTGAGGCCTGACACTCGTCGGTCGTAGAAAGACTTGAGAGCTTTTTCATGAAAGTCAGGAAGAACGCAGGCAGGCAGGCAGGCAGCGAGTGACAGACGGTGGGACAGAGGGAGGGACTGATGGAAGGAGGCTGCCCAGTGTCTAGGCCGCTAGAAAACACACATTTGAAAGGAAGGAAGCTAAAGAATATGGACAAAGGTGCCTGCGTGAGGAAGGAGGGAGAGTCCTCATCTGAGCACTAGCGTTACAAGATGGAATGAGATCATCTCACCCCTGGGGCAAGGACAACAGCAAAGTGGGTGAAGGGAGACGTCCAACAGTGTAAGACATGACAAAATAATAGCCACTGAAGGCACGCTCAGGGACAGCGAGTGAAAGTCCAAGATCCATCCGTTTTTGAGTCTGCATGTGAGTGAAGTGGATTCAGTTGGAGCTTCCATTCTAGGTTGATGGTGGGAGAGAGACCTAAATCCATTCGAAGAAGTGGGTTCTGCCTGCCTCCATGGGTCCTTTTTGGCTTCTCATGGGAAGGCGGACTGATGGACAGGCGGGCAGAGTGTGTGTTTTTACACCATGATTCACAAACACACACACACACCCCACATAACACACCACCACCACCACCAACTACCACCACCAACCTGCCTCCCTCCCTCCCTCTCTCAGCCAGGGGAGGAGCAATCTGTCCTGTCTTCAGGAACTTCAAATCCCTGAAGGAAAAGAGCAAGAGCGTGGTGTGTGTGCGTGTGCGTACAGTACCAGGGCCACCAGGTCAAGTTTCAGGAGTGCCTTGAACCACGCTTTAGTCAATGCAATCGTGCAGCAGCAGCAGCAGCAGCAGCAGCAGCAGCAGCAGCAGCAGCAGCAGCAGCAGCAGAGCCACCACCTCTGCCCGCCCCAAACCTACTAACTCACCACCCCTGGTGCCCTCTGTTTGAAGCGGATCAATCCCATCAAACGGACAGAAGCATCACATTGTGTTTGTCACGCTTAGGTTTTATTATTCACTGCCTGCCATCGTACATATGGGGATAAGGGGCTGAAGGTTCAAACATACGCCCTCCCTTCCCACCCTCCTCTCGCCACGCAGACCCTCTTCCTTTGTGAAGAGAAGTGATGGATGGATGGACGGACGGACGGATGGAGGGATGGAGGGATGGATGGATGGATGGGGGGAGAGACAGACAGACACACACACACACACACACACACACACACACACACACAGAAACTTCACGCAGGAGAGCCTTCTCTAGGCTCTCAGAGGAAAGGATCGGAGTGATTGAGAGTAGGAGGGGGAGCGGTGCGGTGGTCGGCCCACCGGTAGCGCCACAGCGCGCATGCGCGCGTGGCCGAAGGCTCGCCCGGACCGGGGAAACGCCCGACGATTCCCCCTAGCGGCGACGAGGAAGAAGACAAGATATCTTCTCCGAGGCTGCTGGTCTACCCACCTTTCGCGTCCGGGGGCGGCGGCCCGAGTTTGCCGGGCGAGGCCGGCCGGGCGGGGGGGTTGGTGGCGCGCGCGCGCCACCAACCCCCCCGCCCGGCCGGCCTCGCCCGGCAAACTCGGGCCGCCGCCCCCGGACGCTCCTCCACTCTTTCCTTCTCTTCTCTTCTCTTCTCCCTCGCCACTCTCCGCCGCCCTGGTCGACCCGAGCCGACCCAGGGACAGGGAGACAGGCGCGCCCGCGAGCCTCTTAGCCGGCAGGGAGAGACAGACGGGATGCGCACGGCTGGCTGGCTGGCTGGCTGGCTGGCCCGCCCGCGCGCCTGTCGGGCAGCGGGGACACCCACAGACGCAGCACACACAGACAGACACAGACGACCCCCTCAACACGGCAGACTCGGCCAGGGACGCACACCGGGCCACCAGGTGAAGCGAGCGGGCGACAAGGGTCCAACCTCCCCGCCCTCGCGCCCCGTGGCCCGGAACGCCCGACCCGGGCACGCGAGCAAGCGAGCGACACAAAAAAAACCTCGTGTGTGTCAAGGGCCGACTTTCACAATGACATCACAGCCACCGGATCGTGCTGCCTCTGCCTGCCACCTAACTCCCCCTCATCGCTACCCTAACCTCCCCACCAACTAACTCCCACTCCCACTCTCACTTCCTTCCTACCCTACCTACCTATGTGCTACCTACCTCCCCAACATCTCCACACTCACTCTCACTCTACCCTACCTATGCCCTAACTCACCTCCCCACCTAACTCCCACTCTCACTTCTTCCTTCCTTCCTTCCTTCCTTCCTTCCTTCCTTCCTTCCTTCCTTCCTTCCTTCCTTCCTTCCTTCCTTCCTTCCCTATCCCCTACCTTCCTTCCTTCCTCCCCTATCCCCTACCTACCTCCCCTATCCCCCACCCTACCTACCTACCTACCTACCTACCTACCTACCTACCTACCTACCTACCTACCTACCAACCACACACAAAACGCGAAGTAATGTAACAGCTAATTTAGTCCACAACGATGCAATGCACCCGGGGGACGGGGGAGCGCGGCTCAGCTTGAATCACTTCCATTAAATAGTTAATAGCCTGGAAATCCTTCCTCTTGCAACGGCTGCTCCGTCCAAGGTCAAGGAAGCAAGACTGCAGAGCAGAGTCTTCCAGAGAGCGATGCATTCCGTCCAGCCGGAGGCAGCAGGCAGCAGGCAGCCAGCCAGCTGGGTCCCCCCACGCTTAGCCAGATCACCGAGCTCCAGCGACGTGTACCATCAACGCCAGCGGCACGGCAACGCACATCTGAAAGGGGGAGAAGGAAAAAAAAAAAATCAAGCTTTAACGGCAGGATCCATGGGTCGGGCGCCCCCACACACAGGTTGTAGACATTAGCTCACAATTGGAGGCAGACAACTAGCTAAGGCAGTCACACAGTGGGGCAACACCGCCAGAGAGCGAGAGAGCCTGGGGCTTGCTGGCAGACGCATTTCTCTCTCTGCCCACCGGACCCAAACCACGACCTTATCACACCCCAACTCTTCTTAATGTAAGGCCAGGTTTGGCACAGTAAGCCGGATCACACCGCCCAACATAGCACGCTCGCCACCCCTTCTATAAGTGAAAGGAAAACCTCTTCGCCACCTGAGCATGAACCCACCCCCTCCCGTGTGGGCCTCTCAATGAAAACCAAGGCGAGCAACAGAGACGGTGGCGGACGTGCCGTGCCGCGCCTCCCCTCCCGCAAGTCACATCCACCCGCCTGTTGGACATCAGGGCTTCGCCCGCCCCCAACCTCTCTGCCTTCCCTGGAAACCTAATGAAAACGCCCCGCCCGCCCGGGCCACCTTGACGTAATTAATACAGACCTCGCTAATAGGCGCCGCTGAACTTTTCCCCTGCCTGGCCTGTGTTGGCCAGGCGTCCTTTGCAACACCCCCCAAGAATGTTCACCCCCGGTGGGGGGCGGGAGGAAGGACAGCCCCCTACAACGAACCCCGGGTTCCATAGGCTAAATCGGACAGCGGGGGGGGGGGGGGGGGGGGAGAGAGAGATGGAAAATAACAGAGGCAGACACAGCTCAGGGGTATAAAGCTTGCTCACTCTCAGCTGCACCTGGTGGTCCCCCACCCCCTAGAACTAGAACTAGACCTCTACAGTCAGGGTTGGAGTGCTCGCTAGCTTGCTCGCTCGCTCAAACAAGACCTCTCCGACCCCTTTGGCTCAAGGTAGCCGCTGGGGTCACAAAGACCCACGCCGGGGGAAGGCGCACAGCAGCGAGGATAGATATATTAGATATAGATAGATAGATGGATAGATAGAGCACATGTGCAAGGGCAAGCCGAATTCTACACCGCAGCCAGGCCCTCTTCCTCTGTGAAGAGAGCTGGCGGATGGAGGGAGGGAGGGAGGGAGGGTTGAGAGAGACAGACTGACACAGAAACCTCACACAGGAAGGAGGGCCTCCTCTAGGAGGGCCTCCTCTAGGCTCTCAGAGGAAAGAGCCACACACTCAGAAGCCAATCTCTCAGAAAGAAGCCATAAAAACAAATACGGAGCCAAGAGTGAACCTGATGCACGCGTCAGGAGCAGCGGCGTCACCAATAATTACTTAACGCTCTTAGACGTTTTCGAATGCTCGGTTTATTCACACATCACACCAGCCAAAAATAAATCCAAAGGATAAAAGGACTGGAGCAAGCAAGCGTGATCATAAGTATGAGCATAATAACAGCGCTCTGCACACGTATCATTCTAGCATCATAGTCCCAACAAGCATTGCCTTCATCGGTGCGTTCACCCGGGTAGAGTTGGAGAGAGCAGAGCAGGAGTTGATGTCTCCTTGGTTCCTAGCTCTCTAAAAAGTCAGTGCCTGTCTGTCTCTACCCAGGTTTCAACGGACAACTTGGCTGGTTCTTTGACATATTCACTGTCCCAGTCAAGTCTCTCTCATGGGGTTTCTCCACACTTTTGCAGTGGCTCCTCCGACCAGCTGCTGATTCTTGGCGATGGTCCAACTTCTTGGCTGGGCCCTAATGCCACACATTATTTCTTCTCTGAAGTGGAGTTTCTTGTGTTTGCTTCTTTGGAGGAGGCTCAACGTCTTGCAAGGAAGTTCTATGGTACCGGCGCCAAAAGGGTCCATGGTAGAAGATGTCTATCAGCGTCTTGCAAGGAAGAGCAGGTGGCCATTTGCCGGTTCCGGAGCTCTCCTCAGCGCAGGATTCCTGCTCAGTAGCGTGACTGGCGTGAGTGAGTGAGTGAGTGAGTGAGTGAGTGAGTGAGTGAGTGAGTGAGTGGAGTGAGTGAGTGAGTGAGTGAGTGAGTGTATCTCGATGAAGTAAATTGATGATGAAATCAATAGGAAAAAAAAAACACCTTGAGACAATCAGTGATCAGATGATGCACTAACTAACCCAAATGTGTGGGGAAATTGGGACCGAGAGGAGGAGGGAGCGAGCACTGGTCGCCCCTGCGCGCCCTAACGCGCATGTGCGCCAGACATGCGCACAAGCCAGGCAGGGTCTTTTTAATAAAATTATGAAATGTGCTT
>NW_027457792.1:0-82218 GCF_050624435.1 Tenrec ecaudatus
CCTAGCCTTCAGGCTAGGGCACCCCTAGGCTTTAGGCTCCCCTAGGCTAAGGCTAGGGCTCCCCTAGCCTTCAGGCTAGGGCACCCCTAGGCTTTAGGCTCCCCTAGGCTAAGGCTAGGGCTCCCCTAGCCTTCAGGCTAGGGCACCCCTAGGCTTTAGGCTCCCCTAGGCTAAGGCTAGGGCTCCCCTAGCCTTCAGGCTAGGGCACCCCTAGGCTTTAGGCTCCCCTAGGCTAAGGCTAGGGCTCCCCTAGCCTTCAGGCTAGGGCACCCCTAGGCTTTAGGCTCCCCTAGGCTAAGGCTAGGGCTCCCCTAGCCTTCAGGCTAGGGCACCCCTAGGCTTTAGGCTCCCCTAGGCTAAGGCTAGGGCTCCCCTAGCCTTCAGGCTAGGGCACCCCTAGGCTTTAGGCTCCCCTAGGCTAAGGCTAGGGCTCCCCTAGCCTTCAGGCTAGGGCACCCCTAGGCTTTAGGCTCCCCTAGGCTAAGGCTAGGGCTCCCCTAGCCTTCAGGCTAGGGCACCCCTAGGCTTTAGGCTCCCCTAGGCTAAGGCTAGGGCTCCCCTAGCCTTCAGGCTAGGGCACCCCTAGGCTTTAGGCTCCCCTAGGCTAAGGCTAGGGCTCCCCTAGCCTTCAGGCTAGGGCACCCCTAGGCTTTAGGCTCCCCTAGGCTAAGGCTAGGGCTCCCCTAGCCTTCAGGCTAGGGCACCCCTAGGCTTTAGGCTCCCCTAGGCTAAGGCTAGGGCTCCCCTAGCCTTCAGGCTAGGGCACCCCTAGGCTTTAGGCTCCCCTAGGCTAAGGCTAGGGCTCCCCTAGCCTTCAGGCTAGGGCCCCCTAGGCTTTAGGCTCCCCTAGGCTTAGGCTAGGGCTCCACTAGGCTAGGCTAGGGCTCCCGCCTGTCAGGCTAGGGCACCCCTAGGCTTTAGGCTCCCCTAGGCTAAGGCTAGGGCTCCCCTAGCCTTCAGGCTAGGGCACCCCTAGGCTTTAGGCTCCCCTAGGCTAAGGCTAGGGCTCCCCTAGCCTTCAGGCTAGGGCACCCCTAGGCTTTAGGCTCCCCTAGGCTAAGGCTAGGGCTCCCTAGCCTTCAGGCTAGGGCACCCCTAGGCTTTAGGCTCCCCTAGGCTAAGGCTAGGGCTCCCCTAGCCTTCAGGCTAGGGCACCCCTAGGCTTTAGGCTCCCCTTGTTAGGCTAGGGCCCCTAGGCTAAGGCTAGGGCTCCCCTAGCCTTCAGGCTAGGGCACCCCTAGGCTTTAGGCTCCCCTAGGCTAAGGCTAGGGCTCCCCTAGCCTTCAGGCTAGGGCACCCCTAGGCTTTAGGCTCCCCTAGGCTAAGGCTAGGGCTCCCCTAGCCTTCAGGCTAGGGCACCCCTAGGCTTTAGGCTCCCCTAGGCTAAGGCTAGGGCTCCCCTAGCCTTCAGGCTAGGGCACCCCTAGGCTTTAGGCTCCCCTAGGCTAAGGCTAGGGCTCCCCTAGCCTTCAGGCTAGGGCACCCCTAGGCTTTAGGCTCCCCTAGGCTAAGGCTAGGGCTCCCCTAGCCTTCAGGCTAGGGCACCCCTAGGCTTTAGGCTCCCCTAGGCTAAGGCTAGGGCTCCCCTAGCCTTCAGGCTAGGGCACCCCTAGGCTTTAGGCTCCCCTAGGCTAAGGCTAGGGCTCCCCTAGCCTTCAGGCTAGGGCACCCCTAGGCTTTAGGCTCCCCTAGGCTAAGGCTAGGGCTCCCCTAGCCTTCAGGCTAGGGCACCCCTAGGCTTTAGGCTCCCCTAGGCTAAGGCTAGGGCTCCCCTAGCCTTCAGGCTAGGGCACCCCTAGGCTTTAGGCTCCCCTAGGCTAAGGCTAGGGCTCCCCTAGCCTTCAGGCTAGGGCACCCCTAGGCTTTAGGCTCCCCTAGGCTAAGGCTAGGGCTCCCCTAGCCTTCAGGCTAGGGCACCCCTAGGCTTTAGGCTCCCCTAGGCTAAGGCTAGGGCTCCCCTAGCCTTCAGGCTAGGGCACCCCTAGGCTTTAGGCTCCCCTAGGCTAAGGCTAGGGCTCCCCTAGCCTTCAGGCTAGGGCACCCCTAGGCTTTAGGCTCCCCTAGGCTAAGGCTAGGGCTCCCCTAGCCTTCAGGCTAGGGCACCCCTAGGCTTTAGGGCTCCCCTAGGCTAAGGCTAGGGCTCCCCTAGCCTTCAGGCTAGGGCACCCCTAGGCTTTAGGCTCCCCTAGGCTAAGGCTAGGGCTCCCCTAGCCTTCAGGCTAGGGCACCCCTAGGCTTTAGGCTCCCCTAGGCTAAGGCTAGGGCTCCCCTAGCCTTCAGGCTAGGGCACCCCTAGGCTTTAGGCTCCCCTAGGCTAAGGCTAGGGCTCCCCTAGCCTTCAGGCTAGGGCACCCCTAGGCTTTAGGCTCCCCTAGGCTAAGGCTAGGGCTCCCCTAGCCTTCAGGCTAGGGCACCCCTAGGCTTTAGGCTCCCCTAGGCTAAGGCTAGGGCTCCCCTAGCCTTCAGGCTAGGGCACCCCTAGGCTTTAGGCTCCCCTAGGCTAAGGCTAGGGCTCCCCTAGCCTTCAGGCTAGGGCACCCCTAGGCTTTAGGCTCCCCTAGGCTAAGGCTAGGGCTCCCCTAGCCTTCAGGCTAGGGCACCCCTAGGCTTTAGGCTCCCCTAGGCTAAGGCTAGGGCTCCCCTAGCCTTCAGGCTAGGGCACCCCTAGGCTTTAGGCTCCCCTAGGCTAAGGCTAGGGCTCCCCTAGCCTTCAGGCTAGGGCACCCCTAGGCTTTAGGCTCCCCTAGGCTAAGGCTAGGGCTCCCCTAGCCTTCAGGCTAGGGCACCCCTAGGCTTTAGGCTCCCCTAGGCTAAGGCTAGGGCTCCCCTAGCCTTCAGGCTAGGGCACCCCTAGGCTTTAGGCTCCCCTAGGCTAAGGCTAGGGCTCCCCTAGCCTTCAGGCTAGGGCACCCCTAGGCTTTAGGCTCCCCTAGGCTAAGGCTAGGGCTCCCCTAGCCTTCAGGCTAGGGCACCCCTAGGCTTTAGGCTCCCCTAGGCTAAGGCTAGGGCTCCCCTAGCCTTCAGGCTAGGGCACCCCTAGGCTTTAGGCTCCCCTAGGCTAAGGCTAGGGCTCCCCTAGCCTTCAGGCTAGGGCACCCCTAGGCTTTAGGCTCCCCTAGGCTAAGGCTAGGGCTCCCCTAGCCTTCAGGCTAGGGCACCCCTAGGCTTTAGGCTCCCCTAGGCTAAGGCTAGGGCTCCCCTAGCCTTCAGGCTAGGGCACCCCTAGGCTTTAGGCTCCCCTAGGCTAAGGCTAGGGCTCCCCTAGCCTTCAGGCTAGGGCACCCCTAGGCTTTAGGCTCCCCTAGGCTAAGGCTAGGGCTCCCCTAGCCTTCAGGCTAGGGCACCCCTAGGCTTTAGGCTCCCCTAGGCTAAGGCTAGGGCTCCCCTAGCCTTCAGGCTAGGGCACCCCTAGGCTTTAGGCTCCCCTAGGCTAAGGCTAGGGCTCCCCTAGCCTTCAGGCTAGGGCACCCCTAGGCTTTAGGCTCCCCTAGGCTAAGGCTAGGGCTCCCCTAGCCTTCAGGCTAGGGCACCCCTAGGCTTTAGGCTCCCCTAGGCTAAGGCTAGGGCTCCCTAGCCTTCAGGCTAGGGCACCCCTAGCTTTAGGCTCCCCTAGGCTAAGGCTAGGGCTCCCCTAGCCTTCAGGCTAGGGCACCCCTAGGCTTTAGGCTCCCCTAGGCTAAGGCTAGGGCTCCCCTAGCCTTCAGGCTAGGGCACCCCTAGGCTTTAGGCTCCCCTAGGCTAAGGCTAGGGCTCCCCTAGCCTTCAGGCTAGGGCACCCCTAGGCTTTAGGCTCCCCTAGGCTAAGGCTAGGGCTCCCCTAGCCTTCAGGCTAGGGCACCCCTAGGCTTTAGGCTCCCCTAGGCTAAGGCTAGGGCTCCCCTAGCCTTCAGGCTAGGGCACCCCTAGGCTTTAGGCTCCCCTAGGCTAAGGCTAGGGCTCCCCTAGCCTTCAGGCTAGGGCACCCCTAGGCTTTAGGCTCCCCTAGGCTAAGGCTAGGGCTCCCCTAGCCTTCAGGCTAGGGCACCCCTAGGCTTTAGGCTCCCCTAGGCTAAGGCTAGGGCTCCCCTAGCCTTCAGGCTAGGGCACCCCTAGGCTTTAGGCTCCCCTAGGCTAAGGCTAGGGCTCCCCTAGCCTTCAGGCTAGGGCACCCCTAGGCTTTAGGCTCCCCTAGGCTAAGGCTAGGGCTCCCCTAGCCTTCAGGCTAGGGCACCCCTAGGCTTTAGGCTCCCCTAGGCTAAGGCTAGGGCTCCCCTAGCCTTCAGGCTAGGGCACCCCTAGGCTTTAGGCTCCCCTAGGCTAAGGCTAGGGCTCCCCTAGCCTTCAGGCTAGGGCACCCCTAGGCTTTAGGCTCCCCTAGGCTAAGGCTAGGGCTCCCCTAGCCTTCAGGCTAGGGCACCCCTAGGCTTTAGGCTCCCCTAGGCTAAGGCTAGGGCTCCCCTAGCCTTCAGGCTAGGGCACCCCTAGGCTTTAGGCTCCCCTAGGCTAAGGCTAGGGCTCCCCTAGCCTTCAGGCTAGGGCACCCCTAGGCTTTAGGCTCCCCTAGGCTAAGGCTAGGGCTCCCCTAGCCTTCAGGCTAGGGCACCCTAGGCTTTAGGCTCCCCTAGGCTAAGGCTAGGGCTCCCCTAGCCTTCAGGCTAGGGCACCCCTAGGCTTTAGGCTCCCCTAGGCTAAGGCTAGGGCTCCCCTAGCCTTCAGGCTAGGGCACCCCTAGGCTTTAGGCTCCCCTAGGCTAAGGCTAGGGCTCCCCTAGCCTTCAGGCTAGGGCACCCCTAGGCTTTAGGCTCCCCTAGGCTAAGGCTAGGGCTCCCCTAGCCTTCAGGCTAGGGCACCCCTAGGCTTTAGGCTCCCCTAGGCTAAGGCTAGGGCTCCCCTAGCCTTCAGGCTAGGGCACCCCTAGGCTTTAGGCTCCCCTAGGCTAAGGCTAGGGCTCCCCTAGCCTTCAGGCTAGGGCACCCCTAGGCTTTAGGCTCCCCTAGGCTAAGGCTAGGGCTCCCCTAGCCTTCAGGCTAGGGCACCCCTAGGCTTTAGGCTCCCCTAGGCTAAGGCTAGGGCTCCCCTAGCCTTCAGGCTAGGGCACCCCTAGGCTTTAGGCTCCCCTAGGCTAAGGCTAGGGCTCCCCTAGCCTTCAGGCTAGGGCACCCCTAGGCTTTAGGCTCCCTAGGCTAAGGCTAGGGCTCCCCTAGCCTTCAGGCTAGGGCACCCCTAGGCTTTAGGCTCCCTAGGCTAAGGCTAGGGCTCCCCTAGCCTTCAGGCTAGGGCACCCCTAGGCTTTAGGCTCCCCTAGGCTAAGGCTAGGGCTCCCCTAGCCTTCAGGCTAGGGCACCCCTAGGCTTTAGGCTCCCCTAGGCTAAGGCTAGGGCTCCCCTAGCCTTCAGGCTAGGGCACCCCTAGGCTTTAGGCTCCCCTAGGCTAAGGCTAGGGCTCCCCTAGCCTTCAGGCTAGGGCACCCCTAGGCTTTAGGCTCCCCTAGGCTAAGGCTAGGGCTCCCCTAGCCTTCAGGCTAGGGCACCCCTAGGCTTTAGGCTCCCCTAGGCTAAGGCTAGGGCTCCCCTAGCCTTCAGGCTAGGGCACCCCTAGGCTTTAGGCTCCCCTAGGCTAAGGCTAGGGCTCCCCTAGCCTTCAGGCTAGGGCACCCCTAGGCTTTAGGCTCCCCTAGGCTAAGGCTAGGGCTCCCCTAGCCTTCAGGCTAGGGCACCCCTAGGCTTTAGGCTCCCCTAGGCTAAGGCTAGGGCTCCCCTAGCCTTCAGGCTAGGGCACCCCTAGGCTTTAGGCTCCCCTAGGCTAAGGCTAGGGCTCCCCTAGCCTTCAGGCTAGGGCACCCCTAGGCTTTAGGCTCCCCTAGGCTAAGGCTAGGGCTCCCCTAGCCTTCAGGCTAGGGCACCCCTAGGCTTTAGGCTCCCCTAGGCTAAGGCTAGGGCTCCCCTAGCCTTCAGGCTAGGGCACCCCTAGGCTTTAGGCTCCCCTAGGCTAAGGCTAGGGCTCCCCTAGCCTTCAGGCTAGGGCACCCCTAGGCTTTAGGCTCCCCTAGGCTAAGGCTAGGGCTCCCCTAGCCTTCAGGCTAGGGCAACCCCTAGGCTTTAGGCTCCCTAGGCTAAGGCTAGGGCTCCCCTAGCCTTCAGGCTAGGGCACCCCTAGGCTTTAGGCTCCCCTAGGCTAAGGCTAGGGCTCCCCTAGCCTTCAGGCTAGGGCACCCCTAGGCTTTAGGCTCCCCTAGGCTAAGGCTAGGGCTCCCCTAGCCTTCAGGCTAGGGCACCCCTAGGCTTTAGGCTCCCCTAGGCTAAGGCTAGGGCTCCCCTAGCCTTCAGGCTAGGGCACCCCTAGGCTTTAGGCTCCCCTAGGCTAAGGCTAGGGCTCCCCTAGCCTTCAGGCTAGGGCACCCCTAGGCTTTAGGCTCCCCTAGGCTAAGGCTAGGGCTCCCCTAGCCTTCAGGCTAGGGCACCCCTAGGCTTTAGGCTCCCCTAGGCTAAGGCTAGGGCTCCCCTAGCCTTCAGGCTAGGGCACCCCTAGGCTTTAGGCTCCCCTAGGCTAAGGCTAGGGCTCCCCTAGCCTTCAGGCTAGGGCACCCCTAGGCTTTAGGCTCCCCTAGGCTAAGGCTAGGGCTCCCCTAGCCTTCAGGCTAGGGCACCCCTAGGCTTTAGGCTCCCCTAGGCTAAGGCTAGGGCTCCCCTAGCCTTCAGGCTAGGGCACCCCTAGGCTTTAGGCTCCCCTAGGCTAAGGCTAGGGCTCCCCTAGCCTTCAGGCTAGGGCACCCCTAGGCTTTAGGCTCCCCTAGGCTAAGGCTAGGGCTCCCCTAGCCTTCAGGCTAGGGCACCCCTAGGCTTTAGGCTCCCCTAGGCTAAGGCTAGGGCTCCCTAGCCTTCAGGCTAGGGCACCCCTAGGCTTTAGGCTCCCCTAGACTTTAGGCTAGGGCTCCCCTAGGCTAAGGCTAGGGCTCCCCTAGCCTTCAGGCTAGGCACCCCTAGGCTTTAGGCTCCCCTAGGCTAAGGCTAGGGCTCCCCTAGCCTTCAGGCTAGGGCACCCCTAGGCTTTAGGCTCCCCTAGGCTAAGGCTAGGGCTCCCCTAGCCTTCAGGCTAGGGCACCCCTAGGCTTTAGGCTCCCCTAGGCTAAGGCTAGGGCTCCCCTAGCCTTCAGGCTAGGGCACCCCTAGGCTTTAGGCTCCCCTAGGCTAAGGCTAGGGCTCCCCTAGCCTTCAGGCTAGGGCTCCCCTAGGCTTTAGGCTCCCCTAGGCTTTAGGCTAGGCTCCCCTAGGCTAAGGCTAGGGCTCCCCTAGCCTTCAGGCTAGGGCACCCCTAGGCTTTAGGCTCCCCTAGGCTAAGGCTAGGGCTCCCCTAGCCTTCAGGCTAGGGCACCCCTAGGCTTTAGGCTCCCCTAGGCTAAGGCTAGGGCTCCCCTAGCCTTCAGGCTAGGGCACCCCTAGGCTTTAGGCGAGGGCTGCCCCTAGGCTAAGGCTAGGGCTCCCCTAGCCTTCAGGCTAGGGCACCCCTAGGCTTTAGGCTCCCCTAGGCTAAGGCTAGGGCTCCCCTAGCCTTCAGGCTAGGGCACCCCTAGGCTTTAGGCTAGGGCTCCCCTAGGCTAAGGCTAGGGCTCCCCTAGCCTTCAGGCTAGGGCACCCCTAGGCTTTAGGCTCCCCTAGGCTAAGGCTAGGGCTCCCCTAGCCTTCAGGCTAGGGCACCCCTAGGCTTAGGCTAGGGCTCCCCTAGGCTAAGGCTAGGGCTCCCCTAGCCTTCAGGCTAGGGCACCCCTAGGCTTTAGGCTCCCCTAGGCTAAGGCTAGGGCTCCCCTAGCCTTCAGGCTAGGGCACCCCTAGGCTTTAGGCTAGGGCTCCCCTAGGCTAAGGCTAGGGCTCCCCTAGCCTTCAGGCTAGGGCACCCCTAGGCTTTAGGCTCCCCTAGGCTAAGGCTAGGGCTCCCTAGCCTTCAGGCTAGGGCACCCCTAGGCTTTAGGCTAGGGCTCCCCTAGGCTAAGGCTAGGGCTCCCCTAGCCTTCAGGCTAGGGCACCCCTAGGCTTTAGGCTAGGGCTCCCCTAGGCTAAGGCTAGGGCTCCCCTAGCCTTCAGGCTAGGGCACCCCTAGGCTTTAGGCTAGGGCTCCCCTAGGCTAAGGCTAGGGCTCCCCTAGCCTTCAGGCTAGGGCACCCCTAGGCTTTAGGCTAGGGCTCCCCTAGGCTAAGGCTAGGGCTCCCTAGCCTTCAGGCTAGGGCACCCCTAGGCTTTAGGCTCCCCTAGGCTAAGGCTAGGGCTCCCCTAGCCTTCAGGCTAGGGCACCCCTAGGCTTTAGGCTCCCCTAGGCTAAGGCTAGGGCTCCCCTAGCCTTCAGGCTAGGGCACCCCTAGGCTTTAGGCTAGGGCTCCCCTAGGCTAAGGCTAGGGCTCCCCTAGCCTTCAGGCTAGGGCACCCCTAGGCTTTAGGCTCCCCTAGGCTAAGGCTAGGGCTCCCCTAGCCTTCAGGCTAGGGCACCCCTAGGCTTTAGGCTCCCCTAGGCTAAGGCTAGGGCTCCCCTAGCCTTCAGGCTAGGGCACCCCTAGGCTTTAGGCTCCCCTAGGCTAAGGCTAGGGCTCCCCTAGCCTTCAGGCTAGGGCACCCCTAGGCTTTAGGCTCCCCTAGGCTAAGGCTAGGGCTCCCCTAGCCTTCAGGCTAGGGCACCCCTAGGCTTTAGGCTCCCCTAGGCTAAGGCTAGGGCTCCCCTAGCCTTCAGGCTAGGGCACCCCTAGGCTTTAGGCTCCCCTAGGCTAAGGCTAGGGCTCCCCTAGCCTTCAGGCTAGGGCACCCCTAGGCTTTAGGCTCCCCTAGGCTAAGGCTAGGGCTCCCCTTGCCTTCAGGCTAGGGCACCCCTAGGCTTTAGGCTCCCCTAGGCTAAGGCTAGGGCTCCCCTAGCCTTCAGGCTAGGGCACCCCTAGGCTTTAGGCTCCCCTAGGCTAAGGCTAGGGCTCCCCTAGCCTTCAGGCTAGGGCACCCCTAGGCTTTAGGCTCCCCTAGGCTAAGGCTAGGGCTCCCCTAGCCTTCAGGCTAGGGCACCCCTAGGCTTTAGGCTCCCCTAGGCTAAGGCTAGGGCTCCCCTAGCCTTCAGGCTAGGGCACCCCTAGGCTTTAGGCTCCCCTAGGCTAAGGCTAGGGCTCCCCTAACCTTCAGGCTAGGGCACCCCTAGGCTTTAGGCTCCCCTAGGCTAAGGCTAGGGCTCCCCTAGCCTTCAGGCTAGGGCACCCCTAGGCTTTAGGCTCCCCTAGGCTAAGGCTAGGGCTCCCCTAGCCTTCAGGCTAGGGCACCCCTAGGCTTTAGGCTCCCCTAGGCTAAGGCTAGGGCTCCCCTAGCCTTCAGGCTAGGGCACCCCTAGGCTTTAGGCTCCCCTAGGCTAAGGCTAGGGCTCCCCTAGCCTTCAGGCTAGGGCACCCCTAGGCTTTAGGCTCCCCTAGGCTAAGGCTAGGGCTCCCCTAGCCTTCAGGCTAGGGCACCCCTAGGCTTTAGGCTCCCCTAGGCTAAGGCTAGGGCTCCCCTAGCCTTCAGGCTAGGGCACCCCTAGGCTTTAGGCTCCCCTAGGCTAAGGCTAGGGCTCCCCTAGCCTTCAGGCTAGGGCACCCCTAGGCTTTAGGCTCCCCTAGGCTAAGGCTAGGGCTCCCCTAGGCTCAGGCTAGGGCTCCCCTAGCCTTCAGGCTCGGGCACCCCTAGGCTTTAGGCTCCCCTAGGCTCAGGCTAGGGCTCCCCTAGCCTTCAGGCTCGGGCACCCCTAGGCTTTAGGCTCCCCTAGGCTCAGGCTAGGGCTCCCCTAGCCTTCAGGCTCGGGCACCCCTAGGCTTTAGGCTCCCCTAGGCTCAGGCTAGGGCTCCCCTAGCCTTCAGGCTCGGGCACCCCTAGGCTTTAGGCTCCCCTAGGCTCAGGCTAGGGCTCCCCTAGCCTTCAGGCTCGGGCACCCCTAGGCTTTAGGCTCCCCTAGGCTCAGGCTAGGGCTCCCCTAGCCTTCAGGCTCGGGCACCCCTAGGCTTTAGGCTCCCCTAGGCTCAGGCTAGGGCTCCCCTAGCCTTCAGGCTCGGGCACCCCTAGGCTTTAGGCTCCCCTAGGCTCAGGCTAGGGCTCCCCTAGCCTTCAGGCTCGGGCACCCCTAGGCTTTAGGCTCCCCTAGGCTCAGGCTAGGGCTCCCCTAGCCTTCAGGCTCGGGCACCCCTAGGCTTTAGGCTCCCCTAGGCTAAGGCTAGGGCTCCCCTAGCCTTCAGGCTAGGGCACCCCTAGGCTTGCTAGGCTAGGGCTCCCTAGGCTAAGGCCAGGGCTCCCTAGCCTTCAGGCTAGGGCACCCCTAGGCTTTAGGCTAGGGCTCCCCTAGGCTAAGGCCAGGGCTCCCCTAGCCTTCAGGCTAGGGCACCCCTAGGCTTTAGGCTAGGGCTCCCCTAGGCTAAGGCCAGGGCTCCCCTAGCCTTCAGGCTAGGGCACCCCTAGGCTTTAGGCTAGGGCTCCCCTAGGCTAAGGCCAGGGCTCCCCTAGCCTTCAGGCTAGGGCACCCCTAGGCTTTAGGCTAGGGATCCCCTAGGCTAAGGCCAGGGCGCCCCTAGCCTTCAGGCTAGGGCACCCGTAGGCTTTAGGCTAGGGCTCCCCTAGGCTAAGGCTAGGGCTACCCTAGCCTTTAGGCTCCCCTAGGCTAAAGCGAGGGCTCCCCTAGCCTTCAGGCTAGGGCACCCCTAGGCTTTAGGCTCCCCTAGGCTAAGGCTAGGGCTCCGCTAGCCTTCAGGCTAGGGCACCCCTAGGCTTTAGGCTAGGGCTCCCCTAGGCTAAGGCTAGGGCTCCCATAGCCTTCAGGCTAGGGCACCCCTAGGCTTTAGGCTCCCCTAGGCTAAGGCTAGGGCTACCCTAGGCTAAGGCTAGGGCTCCCCTAGCCTTCAGGCTAGGGCACCCCTAGGCTTTAGGCTAGGGCTCCCCTAGGCTAAGGCTAGGGCACCCCTAGGCTTTAGGCCAGGGCTCCCCTAGGCTAAGGCTAGGGCTCCCCTAGCCTTCAGGCTAGGGCACCCCTAGGCTTTAGGCTAGGGCTCCCCTAGGCTAAGGCTAGGGCTCCCTAGCCTTCAGGCTAGGGCACACCTAGGCTTTAGGCTAGGGCTCCCTAGGCTAAGGCTAGGGCTCCCCTAGCCTTCAGGCTAGGGCACCCCTAGGCTTTAGGTTAGGGCTCCCCTAGGCTAAGGCTAGGGCTCCCCTAGCCTTCAGGCTCGGGCACCCCTAGGCTTTAGGCTAGGGCTCCCTAGGCTAAGGCTAGGGCTCCCCTAGCCTTCAGGCTAGGGCACCCCTAGGCTTTAGGCTCCCCTAGGCTAAGGCTAGGGCTCCCCTAGCCTTCAGGCTAGGGCATCCCTAGGCTTTAGGCTCCCCTAGGCTAAGGCTAGGGCTCCCCTAGCCTTCAGGCTAGGGCACCCCTAGGCTTTAGGCTCCCCTACGCTAAGGCTAGGGCTACCCTAGGCTAAGGCTAGGGCTCCCCTAGCCTTCAGGCTAGGGCACCCCTAGGCTTTAGGCTCCCCTAGGCTAAGGCTAGGGCTCCCCTAGCCTTCAGGCTAGGGCACCCCTAGGCTTTAGGCTCCCCTAGGCTAAGGCTAGGGCTCCCCTAGCCTTCAGGCTAGGGCACCCCTAGGCTTTAGGCTCCCCTAGGCTAAGGCTAGGGCTACCCTAGGCTGAGGCTAGGGCTCCCCTAGCCTTCAGGCTAGGGCACCCTAGGCTTTAGGCTCCCCTAGGCTAAGGCTAGGGCTCCCCTAGCCTTTAGGCTAGGGCACCCCTAGGCTTTAGGCTCCTCTAGGCTAAGGCTAGGGCTCCCCTAGCCTTCAGGCTAGGGCACCCCTAGGCTTTAGGCTAGGGCTCCCCTAGGCTAAGGCTAGGGCTCCCCTAGCCTTCAGGCTAGGGCACCCCTAGGCTTTAGGCTCCCCTAGGCTAAGGCTAGGGCTCCCCTAGCCTTCAGGCTAGGGCACCCCTAGGCTTTAGGCTAGGGCTCCCCTAGGCTAAGGCCAGGGCTCCCCTAGCCTTCAGGCTAGGGCACCCCTAGGCTTTAGGCTAGGGCTCCCCTAGGCTAAGGCCAGGGCTCCCCTAGCCTTCAGGCTAGGGCACCCATAGGCTTTAGGCTAGGGCTCCCCTAGGCTAAGGCCAGGGCTCCCCTAGCCTTCAGGCTAGGGCACCCCTAGGCTTTAGGCTAGGGCTCCCCTAGGCTAAGGCCAGGGCTCCCCTAGCCTTCAGGCTAGGGCACCCCTAGGCTTTAGGCTAGGGCTCCCCTAGGCTAAGGCCAGGGCTCCCCTAGCCTTCAGGCTAGGGCACCCCTAGGCTTTAGGCTAGGGCTCCCCTAGGCTAAGGCCAGGGCTCCCCTAGCCTTCAGGCTAGGGCACCCCTAGGCTTTAGGCAAGGGCTCCCCTAGGCTAAGGCCAGGGCTCCCCTAGCCTTCAGTCTAGGGCACCCCTAGGCTTTAGGCAAGGGCTCCCCTAGGCTAAGGCCAGGGCTCCCCTAGCCTTCAGGCTAGGGCACCCCTAGGCTTTAGGCTAGGGCTCCCCTAGGCTAAGGCCAGGGCTCCCCTAGCCTTCAGGCTAGGGCACCACTAGGCTTTAGGCTAGGGCTCCCCTAGGCTAAGGCCAGGGCTCCCCTAGCCTTCAGGCTAGGGCACCCCTAGGCTTTAGGCTAGGGCTCCCCTAGGCTAAGGCCAGGGCTCCCCTAGCCTTCAGGCTAGGGCACCCCTAGGCTTTAGGCTAGGGCTCCCCTAGGCTAAGGCCAGGGCTCCCTAGCCTTCAGGCTAGGGAACCCCTAGGCTTTAGGCTAGGGCTCCCCTAGGCTAAGGCCAGGGCTCCCCTAGCCTTCAGGCTAGGGCACCCCTAGGCTTTAGGCTAGGGATCCCCTAGGCTAAGGCCAGGGCTCCCCTAGCCTTCAGGCTAGGGCACCCCTAGGCTTTAGGCTAGGGATCCCCTAGGCTAAGGCCAGGGCTCCCCTAGCCTTCAGGCTAGGGCACCCCTAGGCTTTAGGCTAGGGCTCCCCTAGGCTAAGGCCAGGGCTCCCCTAGCCTTCAGGCTAGGGCACCCCTAGGCTTTAGGCTCCCCTAGGCTAAAGCGAGGGCTCCCCTAGCCTTCAGGCTAGGGCACCCCTAGGCTTTAGGCTCCCCTAGGCTAAGGCTAGGGCTCCCCTAGCCTTCAGGCTAGGGCACCCATAGGCTTTAGGCTAGGGCTCCCCTAGGCTAAGGCTAGGGCTCCCCTAGCCTTCAGGCTAGGGCAACCCTAGGCTTTAGGCTCCCCTAGTCTAAGGCTAGGGCTCCCCTAGCTTTCAGGCTAGGGCACCCCTAGGCTTTAGGCAAGGGCTCCCCTAGGCTAAGGCTAGGGCTCCCCTAGCCTTCAGGCTAGGGCATCCCTAGGCTTTAGGCTAGGGCTCCCCTAGGCTAAGGCTAGGGCTCCCCTAGCCTTCAGGCTAGGGCACCCCTAGGCTTTAGGCTAGGGCTCCCCTAGGCTAAGGCTAGGGCACCCCTAGGCTTTAGGCTAGGGCTCCCCTAGGCTAAGGCTAGGGCTCCCCTTGCCTTCAGGCTAGGGCACCCCTAGGCTTTAGGCTAGGGCTCCCCTAGGCTAAGGCTAGGGCTCCCCTAGCCTTCAGGCTAGGGCACCCCTAGGCTTTAGGCTAGGGCTCCCCTAGGCTAAGGCTAGGGCTCCCCTAGCCTTCAGGCTCGGGCACCCCTAGGCTTTAGGCTAGGGCTCCCCTAGGCTAAGGCTAGGGCTCCCCTAGCCTTCAGGCTCGGGCACCCCTAGGCTTTAGGCTAGGGCTCCCCTAGGCTAAGGATAGGGCTCCCCTAGCCTTCAGGCTAGGGCACCACTAGGCTTTAGGCTCCCCTAGGCTAAGGCTAGGGCTCCCCTAGCCTTCAGGCTAGGGCATCCCTAGGCTTTAGGCTCCCCTAGGCTAAGGCTAGGGCTCCCCTAGCCTTCAGGCTAGGGCACCCCTAGGCTTTAGGCTCCCCTAGGCTAAGGCTAGGGCTACCCTAGGCTAAGGCTAGGGCTCCCCTAGCCTTCAGGCTAGGGCACCCCTAGGCTTTAGGCTCCCCTAGGCTAAGGCTAGGGCTCCCCTAGCCTTCAGGCTAGGGCACCCCTAGGCTTTAGGCTCCCCTAGGCTAATGCTAGGGCTCCCCTAGCCTTCAGGCTAGGGCACCCCTAGGCTTTAGGCTCCCCTAGGCTAAGGCTAGGGCTCCCCTAGCCTTCAGGCTAGGGCACCCCTAGGCTTTAGGCTAGGGCTCCCCTAGGCTAATGCTAGGGCTCCCCTAGCCTTCAGGCTAGGGCACCCCTAGGCTTTAGGCTCCCAAAGGCTAAGGCTAGGGCTACCCTAGGCTAAGGCTAGGGCTCCCCTAGCCTTCAGGCTAGGGCAACCCTAGGCTTTAGGCTCCCCTAGGCTAAGGCTAGGGCTCCCCTAGCCTTCAGGCTAGGGCACCCCTAGGCTTTAGGCAAGGGCTCCCCTAGGCTAAGGCTAGGGCTCCCCTAGCCTTCAGGCTAGGGCACCCCTAGGCTTTAGGCTAGGGCTCCCCTAGGCTAAGGCTAGGGCTCCTCTAGCCTTCAGGCTAGGGCACCCCTAGGCTTTAGGCTAGGGCTCCCCTAGGCTAAGGCTAGGGCACCCCTAGGCTTTAGGCTAGGGCTCCCCTAGGCTAAGACTAGGGCTCCCCTAGCCTTCAGGCTAGGGCACCCCTAGGCTTTAGGCTAGGGCTCCCCTAGGCTAAGGCTAGGGCTCCCCTAGCCTTCAGGCTAGGGCACCCCTAGGCTTTAGGCTAGGGCTCCCCTAGGCTAAGGCTAGGGCTCCCCTAGCCTTCAGTCTAGGGCACCCCTAGGCTTTAGGCTAGGGCTCCCCTAGGCTAAGGCTAGGGCTCCCCTAGCCTTCAGGCTAGGGCACCCCTAGGCTTTAGGCTAGGGCTCCCCTAGGCTAAGGCTAGGGCTCCCCTAGCCTTCAGGCTAGGGCACCCCTAGGCTTTAGGCTAGGGCTCCCCTAGGCTAAGGCTAGGGCTCCCCTAGCCTTCA
The DNA here is from genome assembly GCF_050624435.1 of Tenrec ecaudatus. Taxonomy (NCBI): domain Eukaryota; kingdom Metazoa; phylum Chordata; class Mammalia; order Afrosoricida; family Tenrecidae; genus Tenrec; species Tenrec ecaudatus. The sequence continues at coordinate 14,975 of NW_027457792.1, forward strand.
GGCTAGGGCACCCCTAGGCTTTAGGCTAGGGCTCCCCTAGGCTAAGGCTAGGGCACCCCTTGGCTTTAGGCTAGGGCTCCCCTAGGCTAAGGCTAGGGCTCCCCTAGCCTTCAGGCTAGGGCACCCCTAGGCTTTAGGCTAGGGCTCCCCTAGGCTAAGGCCAGGGCTCCCCTAGCCTTCAGGCTAGGGCACCCCTATGCTTTAGGCTAGGGCTCCCCTAGGCTAAGGCCAGGGCTCCCCTAGCCTTCAGGCTAGGGCACCCCTAGGCTTTAGGCTAGGGCTCCCCTAGGCTAAGGCCAGGGCTCCCCTAGCCTTCAGGCTAGGGCACCCCTAGGCTTTAGGCTAGGGCTCCCCTAGGCTAAGGCCAGGGCTCCCCTAGCCTTCAGGCTAGGGCACCCCTAGGCTTTAGGCTAGGGCTCCCCTAGGCTAAGGCCAGGGCTCCCCTAGCCTTCAGGCTAGGGCACCCCTAGGCTTTAGGCTAGGGCTCCCCTAGGCTAAGGCCAGGGCTCCCCTAGCCTTCAGGCTAGGGCACCCCTAGGCTTTAGGCTAGGGCTCCCCTAGGCTAAGGCCAGGGCTCTCCTAGCCTTCAGGCTAGGGCACCCCTAGGCTTTAGGCTATGGCTCCCCTAGGCTAAGGCCAGGGCTCCCCTAGCCTTCAGGCTAGGGCACCCCTAGGCTTTAGGCTAGGGCTCCCCTAGGCTAAGGCCAGGGCTCCCCTAGCCTTCAGGCTAGGGCACCCCTAGGCTTTAGGCTAGGGCTCCCCTAGGCTAAGGCCAGGGCTCCCCTAGCCTTCAGGCTAGGGCACCCCTAGGCTTTAGGCTCCCCTAGGCTAAGGCCAGGGCTCCCCTAGCCTTCAGGCTAGGGCACCCCTAGGCTTTAGGCTCCCCTAGGCTAAGGCCAGGGCTCCCCTAGCCTTCAGGCTAGGGCACCCCTAGGCTTTAGGCTCCCCTAGGCTAAGGCCAGGGCTCCCCTAGCCTTCAGGCTAGGGCACCCCTAGGCTTTAGGCTCCCCTAGGCTAAGGCCAGGGCTCCCCTAGCCTTCAGGCTAGGGCACGCCTAGGCTTTAGGCTCCCCTAGGCTAAGGCCAGGGCTCCCCTAGCCTTCAGGCTAGGGCACCCCTAGGCTTTAGACTAGGGCTCCCCTAGGCTAAGGCCAGGGCTCCCGTAGCCTTCAGGCTAGGGCACCCCTAGGCTTTAGGCTAGGGCTCCCCTAGGCTAAGGCCAGGGCTCCCCTAGCCTTCAGGCTAGGGCACCCCTAGGCTTTAGGCTAGGGCTCCCCTAGGCTAAGGCCAGGGCTCCCCTAGCCTTCAGGCTAGGGCACCCCTAGGCTTTAGGCTAGGGCTCCCCTAGGCTAAGGCCAGGGCTCCCCTAGCCTTCAGGCTAGGGCACCCCTAGGCTTTAGGCTAGGGCTCCCCTAGGCTAAGGCCAGGGCTCCCCTAGCCTTCAGGCTAGGGCACCCCTAGGCTTTAGGCTAGGGCTCCCCTAGGCTAAGGCCAGGGCTCGCCTAGCCTTCAGGCTAGGGCACCCCTAGGCTTTAGGCTAGGGCTCCCCTAGGCTAAGGCCAGGGCTCCCCTAGCCTTCAGGCTAGGGCACCCCTAGGCTTTAGGCTAGGGATCCCCTAGGCTAAGGTCAGGGCGCCCCTAGCCTTCAGGCTAGGGCACCCGTAGGCTTTAGGCTAGGGCTCACCTAGGCTAAGGCTAGGGCTACCCTAGCCTTTAGGCTCCCCTAGGCTAAAGCGAGGGCTCCCCTAGCCTTCAGGCTAGGGCACCCCTAGGCTTTAGGCTCCCCTAGGCTAAGGCTAGGGCTCCGCTAGCCTTCAGGCTAGGGCACCCCTAGACTTTAGGCTAGGGCTCCCCTAGGCTAAGGCTAGGGCTCCCCTAGCCTTCAGGCTAGGGCACCCCTAGGCTTTAGGCTCCCCTAGGCTAAGGCTAGGGCTACCCTAGGCTAAGGCTATGGCTCCCCTAGCCTTCAGGCTAGGGCACCCCTAGGCTTTAGGCTAGGGCTCCCCTAGGCTAAGGCTAGGGCACCCCTAGGCTTTAGGCCAGGGCTCCCCTAGGCTAAGGCTAGGGCTCCCCTAGCCTTCAGGCTAGGGCACCCCTAGGCTTTAGGCTAGGGCTCCCCTAGGCTAAGGCTAGGGCTCCCCTAGCCTTCAGGCTAGGGCACACCTAGGCTTTAGGCTAGGGCTCCCCTAGGGTAAGGCTAGGGCTCCCCTAGCCTTCAGGCTAGGGCACCCCTAGGCTTTAGGTTAGGGCTCCCCTAGGCTAAGGCTAGGGCTCCCCTAGCCTTCAGGCTCGGGCACCCCTAGGCTTTAGGCTAGGGCTCCCCTAGGCTAAGGCTAGGGCTCCCCTAGCCTTCAGGCTAGGGCACCCCTAGGCTTTAGGCTCCCCTAGGCTAAGGCTAGGGCTCCCCTAGCCTTCAGGCTAGGGCATCCCTAGGCTTTAGGCTCCCCTAGGCTAAGGCTAGGGCTCCCCTAGCCTTCAGGCTAGGGCACCCCTAGGCCTTAGGCTCCCCTACGCTAAGGCTAGGGCTACCCTAGGCTAAGGCTAGGGCTCCCCTAGCCTTCAGGCTAGGGCACCCCTAGGCTTTAGGCTCCCCTAGGCTAAGGCTAGGGCTCCCCTAGCCTTCAGGCTAGGGCACCCCTAGGCTTTAGGCTCCCCTAGGCTAAGGCTAGGGCTACCCTAGGCTGAGGCTAGGGCTCCCCTAGCCTTCAGGCTAGGGCACCCCTAGGCTTTAGGCTCCCCTAGGCTAAGGCTAGGGCTCCCCTAGCCTTTAGGCTAGGGCACCCCTAGGCTTTAGGCTCCCCTAGGCTAAGGCTAGGGCTCCCCTAGCCTTCAGGCTAGGGCACCCCTAGGCTTTAGGCTAGGGCTCCCCTAGGCTAAAGGCTAGGGCTCCCCTAGCCTTCAGGCTAGGGCACCCCTAGGCTTTAGGCTCCCCTAGGCTAAGGCTAGGGCTCCCCTAGCCTTCAGGCTAGGGCACCCCTAGGCTTTAGGCTAGGGCTCCCCTAGGCTAAGGCCAGGGCTCCCCTAGCCTTCAGGCTAGGGCACCCCTAGGCTTTAGGCTAGGGCTCCCCTAGGCTAAGGCCAGGGCTCCCCTAGCCTTCAGGCTAGGGCACCCCTAGGCTTTAGGCTAGGGCTCCCCTAGGCTAAGGCCAGGGCTCCCCTAGCCTTCAGGCTAGGGCACCCCTAGGCTTTAGGCTAGGGCTCCCCTAGGCTAAGGCCAGGGCTCCCCTAGCCTTCAGGCTAGGGCACCCCTAGGCTTTAGGCTAGGGCTCCCCTAGGCTAAGGCCAGGGCTCCCCTAGCCTTCAGGCTAGGGCACCCCTAGGCTTTAGGCTAGGGCTCCCCTAGGCTAAGGCCAGGGCTCCCCTAGCCTTCAGGCTAGGGCACCCCTAGGCTTTAGGCAAGGGCTCCCCTAGGCTAAGGCCAGGGCTCCCCTAGCCTTCAGGCTAGGGCACCCCTAGGCTTTAGGCAAGGGCTCCCCTAGGCTAAGGCCAGGGCTCCCCTAGCCTTCAGGCTAGGGCACCCCTAGGCTTTAGGCTAGGGCTCCCCTAGGCTAAGGCCAGGGCTCCCCTAGCCTTCAGGCTAGGGCACCACTAGGCTTTAGGCTAGGGCTCCCCTAGGCTAAGGCCAGGGCTCCCCTAGCCTTCAGGCTAGGGCACCCCTAGGCTTTAGGCTAGGGCTCCCCTAGGCTAAGGCCAGGGCTCCCCTAGCCTTCAGGCTAGGGCACCCCTAGGCTTTAGGCTAGGGCTCCCCTAGGCTAAGGCCAGGGCTCCCCTAGCCTTCAGGCTAGGGCACCCCTAGGCTTTAGGCTAGGGCTCCCCTAGGCTAAGGCCAGGGCTCCCCTAGCCTTCAGGCTAGGGCACCCCTAGGCTTTAGGCTAGGGCTCCCCTAGGCTAAGGCCAGGGCTCCCCTAGCCTTCAGGCTAGGGCACCCCTAGGCTTTAGGCTAGGGATCCCCTAGGCTAAGGCAAGGGCTCCCCTAGCCTTCAGGCTAGGGCACCCCTAGGCTTTAGGCTAGGGATCCCCTAGGCTAAGGCCAGGTCTCCCCTAGCCTTCAGGCTAGGGCACCCCTAGGCTTTAGGCTAGGGCTCCCCTAGGCTAAGGCCAGGGCTCCCCTAGCCTTCAGGCTAGGGCACCCCTAGGCTTTAGGCTCCCCTAGGCTAAAGCGAGGGCTCCCCTAGCCTTCAGGCTAGGGCACCCCTAGGCTTTAGGCTCCCCTAGGCTAAGGCTAGGGCTCCCCTAGCCTTCAGGCTAGGGCACCCCTAGGCTTTAGGCTAGGGCTCCCCTAGGCTAAGGCTAGGGCTCCCCTAGCCTTCAGGCTAGGGCAACCCTAGGCTTTAGGCTCCCCTAGGCTAAGGCTAGGGCTCCCCTAGCTTTCAGGCTAGGGCACCCCTAGGCTTTAGGCAAGGGCTCCCCTAGGCTAAGGCTAGGGCTCCCCTAGCCTTCAGGCTAGGGCACCCCTAGGCTTTAGGCTAGGGCTCCCCTAGGCTAAGGCTAGGGCTCCCCTAGCCTTCAGGCTAGGGCACCCCTAGGCTTTAGGCTAGGGCTCCCCTAGGCTAAGGCTAGGGCACCCCTAGGCTTTAGGCGAGGGCTCCCCTAGGCTAAGGCTAGGGCTCCCCTAGCCTTCAGGCTAGGGCACCCCTAGGCTTTAGGCTAGGGCTCCCCTAGGCTAAGGCTAGGGCTCCCCTAGCCTTCAGGCTCGGGCACCCCTAGGCTTTAGGCTAGGGCTCCCCTAGGCTAAGGCTAGGGCTCGCCTAGCCTTCAGGCTCGGGCACCCCTAGGCTTTAGGCTAGGGCTCCCCTAGGCTAAGGCTAGGGCTCCCCTAGCCTTCAGGCTCGGGCACCCCTAGGCTTTAGGCTAGGGCTCCCCTAGGCTAAGGCTAGGGCTCCCCAAGCCTTCAGGCTAGGGCACCCCTAGGCTTTAGGCTCCCCTAGGCTAAGGCTAGGGCTCCCCTAGCCTTCAGGCTAGGGCACCCCTAGGCTTTAGGCTCCCCTAGGCTAAGGCTAGGGCTACCCTAGGCTAAGGCTAGGGCTCCCCTAGCCTTCAGGCTAGGGCACCCCTAGGCTTTAGGCTCCCCTAGGCTAAGGCTAGGGCTCCCCTAGCCTTCAGGCTAGGGCACCCCTAGGCTTTAGGCTCCCCTAGGCTAAGGCTAGGGCTCCCCTAGCCTTCAGGCTAGGGCACCCCTAGGCTTTAGGCTCCCCTAGGCTAAGGCTAGGGCTCCCCTAGCCTTCAGGCTAGGGCACCCCTAGGCTTTAGGCTAGGGCTCCCCTAGGCTAATGCTAGGGCTCCCCTAGCCTTCAGGCTAGGGCACCCCTAGGCTTTAGGCTCCCAAAGGCTAAGGCTAGGGCTACCCTAGGCTAAGGCTAGGGCTCCCCTAGCCTTCAGGCTAGGGCAACCCTAGGCTTTAGGCTCCCCTAGGCTAAGGCTAGGGCTCCCCTAGCCTTCAGGCTAGGGCACCCCTAGGATTTAGGCTAGGGCTCCCCTAGGCTAAGGCCAGGGCTCCCCTAGCCTTCAGGCTAGGGCACCCCTAGGCTTTAGGCTAGGGCTCCCCTAGGCTAAGGCCAGGGCTCCCCTAGCCTTCAGGCTAGGGCACCCCTAGGCTTTAGGCTAGGGCTCCCCTAGGCTAAGGCCAGGGCTCCCCTAGCCTTCAGGCTAGGGCACCCCTAGGCTTTAGGCTAGGGCTCCCCTAGGCTAAGGCCAGGGCTCCCCTAGCCTTCAGGCTAGGGCACCCCTAGGCTTTAGGCTAGGGATCCCCTAGGCTAAGGCCAGGGCGCCCCTAGCCTTCAGGCTAGGGCACCCGTAGGCTTTAGGCTAGGGCTCCCCTAGGCTAAGGCTAGGGCTACCCTAGCCTTTAGGCTCCCCTAGGCTAAAGCGAGGGCTCCCCTAGCCTTCAGGCTAGGGCACCCCTAGGCTTTAGGCTCCCCTAGGCTAAGGCTAGGGCTCCGCTAGCCTTCAGGCTAGGGCACCCCTAGGCTTTAGGCTAGGGCTCCCCTAGGCTAAGGCTAGGGCTCCCCTAGCCTTCAGGCTAGGGCACCCCTAGGCTTTAGGCTCCCCTAGGCTAAGGCTAGGGCTACCCTAGGCTAAGGCTAGGGCTCCCCTAGCCTTCAGGCTAGGGCACCCCTAGGCTTTAGGCTAGGGCTCCCCTAGGCTAAGGCTAGGGCACCCCTAGGCTTTAGGCCAGGGCTCCCCTAGGCTAAGGCTAGGACTCCCCTAGCCTTCAGGCTAGGGCACCCCTAGGCTTTAGGCTAGGGCTCCCCTAGGCTAAGGCTAGGGCTCCCCTAGCCTTCAGGCTAGGGCACACCTAGGCTTTAGGCTAGGGCTCCCCTAGGCTAAGGCTAGGGCTCCCCTAGCCTTCAGGCTAGGGCACCCCTAGGCTTTAGGTTAGGGCTCCCCTAGGCTAAGGCTAGGGCTCCCCTAGCCTTCAGGCTCGGGCACCCCTAGGCATTAGGCTAGGGCTCCCCTAGGCTAAGGCTAGGGCTCCCCTAGCCTTCAGGCTAGGGCACCCCTAGGCTTTAGGCTCCCCTAGGCTAAGGCTAGGGCTCCCCTAGCCTTCAGGCTAGGGCATCCCTAGGCTTTAGGCTCCCCTAGGCTAAGGCTAGGGCTCCCCTAGCCTTCAGGCTAGGGCACCCCTAGGCTTTAGGCTCCCCTACGCTAAGGCTAGGGCTACCCTAGGCTAAGGCTAGGGCTCCCCTAGCCTTCAGGCTAGGGCACCCCTAGGCTTTAGGCTCCCCTAGGCTAAGGCTAGGGCTCCCCTAGCCTTCAGGCTAGGGCACCCCTAGGCTTTAGGCTCCCCTAGGCTAAGGCTAGGGCTCCCCTAGCCTTCAGGCTAGGGCACCCCTAGGCTTTAGGCTCCCCTAGGCTAAGGCTAGGGCTACCCTAGGCTGAGGCTAGGGCTCCCCTAGCCTTCAGGCTCGGGCACCCCTAGGCTTTAGGCTCCCCTAGGCTAAGGCTAGGGCTCCCCTAGCCTTTAGGCTAGGGCACCCCTAGGCTTTAGGCTCCCCTAGGCTAAGGCTAGGGCTCCCCTAGCCTTCAGGCTAGGGCACCCCTAGGCTTTAGGCTAGGGCTCCCCTAGGCTAAGGCTAGGGCTCCCCTAGCCTTCAGGCTAGGGCACCCCTAGGCTTTAGGCTCCCCTAGGCTAAGGCTAGGGCTCCCCTAGCCTTCAGGCTAGGGCACCCCTAGGCTTTAGGCTAGGGCTCCCCTAGGCTAAGGCCAGGGCTCCCCTAGCCTTCAGGCTAGGGCACCCCTAGGCTTTAGGCTAGGGCTCCCCTAGGCTAAGGCCAGGGCTCCCCTAGCCTTCAGGCTAGGGCACCCCTAGGCTTTAGGCTAGGGCTCCCCTAGGCTAAGGCCAGGGCTCCCCTAGCCTTCAGGCTAGGGCACCCCTAGGCTTTAGGCTAGGGCTCCCCTAGGCTAAGGCCAGGGCTCCCCTAGCCTTCAGGCTAGGGCACCCCGAGGCTTTAGGCTAGGGCTCCCCTAGGCTAAGGCCAGGGCTCCCCTAGCCTTCAGGCTAGGGCACCCCTAGGCTTTAGGCAAGGGCTCCCCTAGGCTAAGGCCAGGGCTCCTCTAGCCTTCAGGCTAGGGCACCCCTAGGCTTTAGGCAAGGGCTCCCCTAGGCTAAGGCCAGGGCTCCCCTAGCCTTCAGGCTAGGGCACCCCTAGGCTTTAGGCTAGGGCTCCCCTAGGCTAAGGCCAGGGCTCCCCTAGCCTTCAGGCTAGGGCACCACTAGGCTTTAGGCTAGGGCTCCCCTAGGATAAGGCCAGGGCTCCCCTAGCCTTCAGGCTAGGGCACCCCTAGGCTTTAGGCTAGGGCTCCCCTAGGCTAAGGCCAGGGCTCCCCTAGCCTTCAGGCTAGGGCACCCCTAGGCTTTAGGCTAGGGCTCCGCTAGGCTAAGGCCAGGGCTCCCCTAGCCTTCAGGCTAGGGCACCCCTAGGCTTTAGGCTAGGGATCCCCTAGGCTAAGGCAAGGGCTCCCCTAGCCTTCAGGCTAGGGCACCCCTAGGCTTTAGGCTAGGGATCCCCTAGGCTAAGGCCAGGGCTCCCCTAGCCTTCAGGCTAGGGCACCCCTAGGCTTTAGGCTAGGGCTCCCCTAGGCTAAGGCCAGGGCTCCCCTAGCCTTCAGGCTAGGGCACCCCTAGGCTTTAGGCTAGGGCTCCCCTAGGCTAAGGCTAGGGCACCCCTAGGCTTTAGGCTCCCCTAGGCTAAAGCGAGGGCTCCCCTAGCCTTCAGGCTAGGGCACCCCTAGGCTTTAGGCTCCCCTAGGCTAAGGCTAGGGCTCCCCTAGACTTCAGGCTAGGGCACCCCTAGGCTTTAGGCTAGGGCTCCCCTAGGCTAAGGCTAGGGCTCCCCTAGCCTTCAGGCTAGGGCAACCCTAGGCTTTAGGCTCCCCTAGGCTAAGGCTAGGGCTCCCCTAGCTTTCAGGCTAGGGCACCCCTAGGCTTTAGGCAAGGGCTCCCCTAGGCTAAGGCTAGGGCTCCCCTAGCCTTCAGGCTAGGGCACCCCTAGGCTTTAGGCTAGGGCTCCCCTAGGCTAAGGCTAGGGCTCCCCTAGCCTTCAGGCTAGGGCACCCCTAGGCTTTAGGCTAGGGCTCCCCTAGGCTAAGGCTAGGGCACCCCTAGGCTTTAGGCTAGGGCTCCCCTAGGCTAAGGCTAGGGCTCCCCTAGCCTTCAGGCTAGGGCACCCCTAGGCTTTAGGCTAGGGCTCCCCTAGGCTAAGGCTAGGGCTCCCCTAGCCTTCAGGCTAGGGCACCCCTAGGCTTTAGGCTAGGGCTCCCCTAGGCTAAGGCTAGGGCTCCCCTAGCCTTCAGGCTCGGGCACCCCTAGGCTTTAGGCTAGGGCTCCCCTAGGCTAAGGCTAGGGCTCCCCTAGCCTTCAGGCTCGGGCACCCCTAGGCTTTAGGCTAGGGCTCCCCTAGGCTAAGGCTAGGGCTCCCCTAGCCTTCAGGCTAGGGCACCCCTAGGCTTTAGGCTCCCCTAGGCTAAGGCTAGGGCTCCCCTAGCCTTCAGGCTAGGGCATCCCTAGGCTTTAGGCTCCCCTAGGCTAAGGCTAGGGCTCCCCTAGCCTTCAGGCTAGGGCACCCCTAGGCTTTAGGCTCCCCTAGGCTAAGGCTAGGGCTACCCTAGGCTAAGGCTAGGGCTCCCCTAGCCTTCAGGCTAGGGCACCCCTAGGCTTTAGGCTCCCCTAGGCTAAGGCTAGGGCTCCCCTAGCCTTCAGGCTAGGGCACCCCTAGGCTTTAGGCTCCCCTAGGCTAAGGCTAGGGCTCCCCTAGCCTTCAGGCTAGGGCACCCCTAGGCTTTAGGCTCCCCTAGGCTAATGCTAGGGCTCCCCTAGCCTTCAGGCTAGGGCACCCCTAGGCTTTAGGCTAGGGCTCCCCTAGGCTAAGGCTAGGGCTCCCCTAGCCTTCAGGCTAGGGCACCCCTAGGCTTTAGGCTCCCAAAGGCTAAGGCTAGGGCTACCCTAGGCTAAGGCTAGGGCTCCCCTAGCCTTCAGGCTAGGGCAACCCTAGGCTTTAGGCTCCCCTAGGCTAAGGCTAGGGCTCCCCTAGCCTTCAGGCTAGGGCACCCCTAGGCTTTAGGCAAGGGCTCCCCTAGGCTAAGGCTAGGGCTCCCCTAGCCTTCAGGCTAGGGCACCCCTAGGCTTTAGGCTAGGGCTCCCCTAGGCTAAGGCTAGGGCTCCCCTAGCCTTCAGGCTAGGGCACCCCTAGGCTTTAGGCTAGGGCTCCCCTAGGCTAAGGCTAGGGCACCCCTAGGCTTTAGGCTAGGGCTCCCCTAGGCTAAGACTAGGGCTCCCCTAGCCTTCAGGCTAGGGCACCCCTAGGCTTTAGGCTAGGGCTCCCCTAGGCTAAGGCTAGGGCTCCCCTAGCCTTCAGGCTAGGGCACCCCTAGGCTTTAGGCTAGGGCTCCCCTAGGCTAAGGCTAGGGCTCCCCTAGCCTTCAGGCTAGGGCACCCCTAGGCTTTAGGCTAGGGCTCCCCTAGGCTAAGGCTAGGGCTCCCCTAGCCTTCAGGCTAGGGCACCCCTAGGCTTTAGGCTAGGGCTCCCCTAGGCTAAGGCTAGGGCTCCCCTAGCCTTCAGGCTAGGGCACCCCTAGGCTTTAGGCTAGGGCTCCCCTAGGCTAAGGCTAGGGCTCCCCTAGCCTTCAGGCTAGGGCACCCCTAGGCTTTAGGCTAGGGCTCCCCTAGGCTAAGGCTAGGGCTCCCCTAGCCTTCTGGCTAGGGCACCCCTAGGCTTTAGGCTAGGGCTCCCCTAGGCTAAGGCTAGGGCACCCCTTGGCTTTAGGCTTGGGCTCCCATAGGCTAAGGCTAGGGCTCCCCTAGCCTTCAGGCTAGGGCACCCCTAGGCTTTAGGCTAGGGCTCCCCTAGGCTAAGGCTAGGGCTCCCCTAGCCTTCAGGCTAGGGCACCCCTAGGCTTTAGGCTAGGGCTCCCCTAGGCTAAGGCTAGGGCTCCCCTAGCCTTCAGGCTAGGGCACCCCTAGGCTTTAGGCTAGGGCTCCCCTAGGCTAAGGCTAGGGCTCCCCTAGCCTTCAGGCTTGGGCACCCCTAGGCTTTAGGCTAGGGCTCCCCTAGGCTAAGGCTAGGGCTCCCCTAGCCTTCAGGCTAGGGTACCCCTAGGCTTTAGGCTCCCCTAGGCTAAGGCTAGGGCTCCCTTAGCCTTCAGGCTAGGGCACCATTAGGCTTTAGGCTCCCCTAGGCTAAGGCTAGGGCTACCCTAGGCTAAGGCTAGGGCTCCCCTAGCCTTCAGGCTAGGGCACCCCTAGGCTTTAGGCTCTCCTAGGCTAAGGCTAGGGCTCCCCTAGCCTTCAGGCTAGGGCACCCCTACGCTTTAGGCTCCCCTAGGCTAAGGCTAGGGCTCCCCTAGCCTTCAGGCTAGGGCACCCCTAGGCTTTAGGCTCCCCTAGGCTAAGGCTAGGGCTACCCTAGGCTGAGGCTAGGGCTACCCTAGCCTTCAGGCTAGGGCACCCTTAGGCTTTAGGCTCCCCTAGGCTAAGGCTAGGGCTCCCCTAGCCTTCAGGCTAGGGCACCCCTAGGCTTTAGGCTCCCCTAGGCTAAGGCTAGGGCTCCCCTAGCCTTCAGGCTAGGGCACCCCTAGGCTTTAGGCTAGGGCTCCCCTAGGCTAAGGCTAGGGCTCCCCCAGCCTACAGGCTAGGGCACCCCTAGGCTTTAGGCTCCCCTAGGCTAAGGCTAGGGCTCCCCTAGCCTTCAGGCTAGGGCACCCCAAGCTTTAGGCTCCCCTAGGCTAAGGCTAGGGCTCCCCTAGCCTTCATGCTAGGGCACCCCTAGGCTTTAGGCTAGGGCTCACCCAGGCTAAGGCTAGGGCTCCCCTAGCCTTCAGGCTAGGGCACCCCTAGTCTTTAGGCTCCCCTAGGCTAAGGCTAGGGCACCCCTAGGCTTTAGGCTCCCCTAGGCTAAGGCTAGGGCTCCCCTAGCCTTCAGGCTAGGGCACCCCTACGCTTTAGGCTAGGGCTCCCCTAGGCTAAGGCCAGGGCTCCCCTAGCCTTCAGGCTAGGGCACCCCTAGGCTTTAGGCTAGGGCTCCCCTAGGCTAAGGCCAGGGCTCCCCTAGCCTTCAGGCTAGGGCACCCCTAGGCTTTAGGCTAGGGCTCCCCTAGGCTTAGGCCAGGGCTCCCCTAGCCTTCAGGCTAGGGCACCCCTAGGCTTTAGGCTAGGGCTCCCCTTGGCTAAGGCCAGGGCTCCCCTAGCCTTCAGGCTAGGGCACCCCTAGGCTTTAGGCTAGGGCTCCCCTAGGCTAAGGCCAGGGCTCCCCTAGCCTTCAGGCTAGGGCACCACTAGGCTTTAGGTTAGGGCTCCCCTAGGCTAAGGCCAGGGCTCCCCTAGCCTTCAGGCTAGGGCACCCCTAGGCTTTAGGCTAGGGCTCCCCTAGGCTAAGGCCAGGGCTCCCCTAGCCTTCAGGCTAGGGCACCCCTAGGCTTTAGGCTAGGGCTCCGCTAGGCTAAGGCCAGGGCTCCCCTAGCCTTCAGGCTAGGGCACCCCTAGGCTTTAGGCTAGGGATCCCCTAGGCTAAGGCAAGGGCTCCCCTAGCCTTCAGGCTAGGGCACCCCTAGGCTTTAGGCTAGGGATCCCCTAGGCTAAGGCCAGGGCTCCCCTAGCCTTCAGGCTAGGGCACCCCTAGGCTTTAGGCTAGGGCTCCCCTAGGCTAAGGCCAGGGCTCCCCTAGCCTTCAGGCTAGGGCACCCCTAGGCTTTAGGCTAGGGCTCCCCTAGGCTAAGGCTAGGGCACCCCTAGGCTTTAGGCTCCCCTAGGCTAAAGCGAGGGCTCCCCTAGCCTTCAGGCTAGGGCACCCCTAGGCTTTAGGCTCCCCTAGGCTAAGGCTAGGGCTCCCCTAGACTTCAGGCTAGGGCACCCCTAGGCTTTAGGCTAGGGCTCCCCTAGGCTAAGGCTAGGGCTCCCCTAGCCTTCAGGCTAGGGCAACCCTAGGCTTTAGGCTCCCCTAGGCTAAGGCTAGGGCTCCCCTAGCTTTCAGGCTAGGGCACCCCTAGGCTTTAGGCAAGGGCTCCCCTAGGCTAAGGCTAGGGCTCCCCTAGCCTTCAGGCTAGGGCACCCCTAGGCTTTAGGCTAGGGCTCCCCTAGGCTAAGGCTAGGGCTCCCCTAGCCTTCAGGCTAGGGCACCCCTAGGCTTTAGGCTAGGGCTCCCCTAGGCTAAGGCTAGGGCACCCCTAGGCTTTAGGCTAGGGCTCCCCTAGGCTAAGGCTAGGGCTCCCCTAGCCTTCAGGCTAGGGCACCCCTAGGCTTTAGGCTAGGGCTCCCCTAGGCTAAGGCTAGGGCTCCCCTAGCCTTCAGGCTAGGGCACCCCTAGGCTTTAGGCTAGGGCTCCCCTAGGCTAAGGCTAGGGCTCCCCTAGCCTTCAGGCTCGGGCACCCCTAGGCTTTAGGCTAGGGCTCCCCTAGGCTAAGGCTAGGGCTCCCCTAGCCTTCAGGCTCGGGCACCCCTAGGCTTTAGGCTAGGGCTCCCCTAGGCTAAGGCTAGGGCTCCCCTAGCCTTCAGGCTAGGGCACCCCTAGGCTTTAGGCTCCCCTAGGCTAAGGCTAGGGCTCCCCTAGCCTTCAGGCTAGGGCATCCCTAGGCTTTAGGCTCCCCTAGGCTAAGGCTAGGGCTCCCCTAGCCTTCAGGCTAGGGCACCCCTAGGCTTTAGGCTCCCCTAGGCTAAGGCTAGGGCTACCCTAGGCTAAGGCTAGGGCTCCCCTAGCCTTCAGGCTAGGGCACCCCTAGGCTTTAGGCTCCCCTAGGCTAAGGCTAGGGCTCCCCTAGCCTTCAGGCTAGGGCACCCCTAGGCTTTAGGCTCCCCTAGGCTAAGGCTAGGGCTCCCCTAGCCTTCAGGCTAGGGCACCCCTAGGCTTTAGGCTCCCCTAGGCTAATGCTAGGGCTCCCCTAGCCTTCAGGCTAGGGCACCCCTAGGCTTTAGGCTAGGGCTCCCCTAGGCTAAGGCTAGGGCTCCCCTAGCCTTCAGGCTAGGGCACCCCTAGGCTTTAGGCTCCCAAAGGCTAAGGCTAGGGCTACCCTAGGCTAAGGCTAGGGCTCCCCTAGCCTTCAGGCTAGGGCAACCCTAGGCTTTAGGCTCCCCTAGGCTAAGGCTAGGGCTCCCCTAGCCTTCAGGCTAGGGCACCCCTAGGCTTTAGGCAAGGGCTCCCCTAGGCTAAGGCTAGGGCTCCCCTAGCCTTCAGGCTAGGGCACCCCTAGGCTTTAGGCTAGGGCTCCCCTAGGCTAAGGCTAGGGCTCCCCTAGCCTTCAGGCTAGGGCACCCCTAGGCTTTAGGCTAGGGCTCCCCTAGGCTAAGGCTAGGGCACCCCTAGGCTTTAGGCTAGGGCTCCCCTAGGCTAAGACTAGGGCTCCCCTAGCCTTCAGGCTAGGGCACCCCTAGGCTTTAGGCTAGGGCTCCCCTAGGCTAAGGCTAGGGCTCCCCTAGCCTTCAGGCTAGGGCACCCCTAGGCTTTAGGCTAGGGCTCCCCTAGGCTAAGGCTAGGGCTCCCCTAGCCTTCAGGCTAGGGCACCCCTAGGCTTTAGGCTAGGGCTCCCCTAGGCTAAGGCTAGGGCTCCCCTAGCCTTCAGGCTAGGGCACCCCTAGGCTTTAGGCTAGGGCTCCCCTAGGCTAAGGCTAGGGCTCCCCTAGCCTTCAGGCTAGGGCACCCCTAGGCTTTAGGCTAGGGCTCCCCTAGGCTAAGGCTAGGGCTCCCCTAGCCTTCAGGCTAGGGCACCCCTAGGCTTTAGGCTAGGGCTCCCCTAGGCTAAGGCTAGGGCTCCCCTAGCCTTCTGGCTAGGGCACCCCTAGGCTTTAGGCTAGGGCTCCCCTAGGCTAAGGCTAGGGCACCCCTTGGCTTTAGGCTAGGGCTCCCATAGGCTAAGGCTAGGGCTCCCCTAGCCTTCAGGCTAGGGCACCCCTAGGCTTTAGGCTAGGGCTCCCCTAGGCTAAGGCTAGGGCTCCCCTAGCCTTCAGGCTACGGCACCCCTAGGCTTTAGGCTAGGGCTCCCCTAGGCTAAGGCTAGGGCTCCCCTAGCCTTCAGGCTAGGGCACCCCTAGGCTTTAGGCTAGGGCTCCCCTAGGCTAAGGCTAGGGCTCCCCTAGCCTTCAGGCTTGGGCACCCCTAGGCTTTAGGCTAGGGCTCCCCTAGGCTAAGGCTAGGGCTCCCCTAGCCTTCAGGCTAGGGTACCCCTAGGCTTTAGGCTCCCCTAGGCTAAGGCTAGGGCTCCCTTAGCCTTCAGGCTAGGGCACCCCTAGGCTTTAGGCTCCCCTAGGCTAAGGCTAGGGCTACCCTAGGCTAAGGCTAGGGCTCCCCTAGCCTTCAGGCTAGGGCACCCCTAGGCTTTAGGCTCCCCTAGGCTAAGGCTAGGGCTCCCCTAGCCTTCAGGCTAGGGCACCCCTACGCTTTAGGCTCCCCTAGGCTAAGGCTAGGGCTCCCCTAGCCTTCAGGCTAGGGCACCCCTAGGCTTTAGGCTCCCCTAGGCTAAGGCTAGGGCTACCCTAGGCTGAGGCTAGGGCTACCCTAGCCTTCAGGCTAGGGCACCCTTAGGCTTTAGGCTCCCCTAGGCTAAGGCTAGGGCTCCCCTAGCCTTCAGGCTAGGGCACCCCTAGGCTTTAGGCTCCCCTAGGCTAAGGCTAGGGCTCCCCTAGCCTTCAGGCTAGGGCACCCCTAGGCTTTAGGCTAGGGCTCCCCTAGGCTAAGGCTAGGGCTCCCCCAGCCTACAGGCTAGGGCACCCCTAGGCTTTAGGCTCCCCTAGGCTAAGGCTAGGGCTCCCCTAGCCTTCAGGCTAGGGCACCCCAAGCTTTAGGCTCCCCTAGGCTAAGGCTAGGGCTCCCCGAGCCTTCATGCTAGGGCACCCCTAGGCTTTAGGCTAGGGCTCACCCAGGCTAAGGCTAGGGCTCCCCTAGCCTTCAGGCTAGGGCACCCCTAGTCTTTAGGCTCCCCTAGGCTAAGGCTAGGGCACCCCTAGGCTTTAGGCTCCCCTAGGCTAAGGCTAGGGCTCCCCTAGCCTTCAGGCTAGGGCACCCCTAGGCTTTAGGCTAGGGCTCCCCTAGGCTAAGGCCAGGGCTCCCCTAGCCTTCAGGCTAGGGCACCCCTAGGCTTTAGGCTAGGGCTCCCCTAGGCTAAGGCCAGGGCTCCCCTAGCCTTCAGGCTAGGGCACCCCTAGGCTTTAGGCTAGGGCTCCCCTAGGCTTAGGCCAGGGCTCCCCTAGCCTTCAGGCTAGGGCACCCCTAGGCTTTAGGCTAGGGCTCCCCTTGGCTAAGGCCAGGGCTCCCCTAGCCTTCAGGCTAGGGCACCCCTAGGCTTTAGGCTAGGGCTCCCCTAGGCTAAGGCCAGGGCTCCCCTAGCCTTCAGGGTAGGGCACCCCTAGGCTTTAGGCTAGGGCTACCCTAGGCTAAGGCCAGGGCTCCCCTAGCCTTCAGGCTAGGGCACCCCTAGGCTTTAGGCTAGGGCTCCCCTAGGCTAAGGCCAGGGCTCCCCTAGCCTTCAGGCTAGGGCACCCCTAGGCTTTAGGCTAGGGCTCCCCTAGGCTAAGGCCAGGGCTCCCCTAGCCTTCAGGCTAGGGCACCCCAAGGCTTTAGGCTAGGGCTCCCCTAGGCTAAGGCCAGGGCTCCCCTAGCCTTCAGGCTAGGGCACCCCAAGGCTTTAGGCTAGGGCTCCCCTAGGCTAAGGCCAGGGCTCCCCTAGCCTTCAGGCTAGGGCACCCCTAGGCTTTAGGCTAGGGCTCCCCTAGGCTAAGGCCAGGGCTCCCCTAGCCTTCAGGCTAGGGCACCCCTAGGCTTTAGGCTAGGGCTCCCCTAGGCTAAGGCCAGGGCTCCCCTAGCCTTCAGGCTAGGGCACCCCTAGGCTTTAGGCTAGGGCTCCCCTAGGCTAAGGCCAGGGCTCCCCTAGCCTTCAGGCTAGGGCACCCCTAGGCTTTAGGCTAGGGCTCCCCTAGGCTAAGGCCAGGGCTCCCCTAGCCTTCAGGCTAGGGCACCCCTAGGCTTTAGGCTAGGGCTCCCCTAGGCTAAGGCCAGGGCTCCCCTAGCCTTCAGGCTAGGGCACCCCTAGGCTTTAGGCTAGGGCTCCCCTAGGCTAAGGCCAGGGCTCTCCTAGCCTTCAGGCTAGGGCACTCCTAGGCTTTAGGCTAGGGCTCCCCAAGGCTAAGGCCAGGGCTCCCCTAGCCTTCAGGCTAGGGCACCCCTAGGCTTTAGGCTAGGGCTCCCCTAGGCTAAGGCCAGGGCTCCCCTAGCCTTCAGGCTAGGGCACCCCTAGGCTTTAGGCTAGGGCTCCCCTAGGCTAAGGCCAGGGCTCCCCTAGCCTTCAGGCTAGGGCACCCCTAGGCTTTAGGCTCCCCTAGGCTAAGGCCAGGGCTCCCCTAGCCTTCAGGCTAGGGCACCCCTAGGCTTTAGGCTCCCCTAGGCTAAGGCCAGGGCTCCCCTAGCCTTCAGGCTAGGGCACCCCTAGGCTTTAGGCTCCCCTAGGCTAAGGCCAGGGCTCCCCTAGCCTTCAGGTAGGGCACCCCTAGGCTTTAGGCTCCCCTAGGCTAAGGCCAGGGCTCCCCTAGCCTTCAGGCTAGGGCACGCCTAGGCTTTAGGCTCCCCTAGGCTAAGGCCAGGGCTCCCCTAGCCTTCAGGCTAGGGCACCCCTAGGCTTTAGGCTCTCCTAGGCTAAGGCTAGGGCTCCCCTAGCCTTCAGGCTAGGGCACCCCTACGCTTTAGGCTCCCCTAGGCTAAGGCTAGGGCTCCCCTAGCCTTCAGGCTAGGGCACCCCTAGGCTTTAGGCTCCCCTAGGCTAAGGCTAGGGCTACCCTAGGCTGAGGATAGGGCTACCCTAGCCTTCAGGCTAGGGCACCCTTAGGCTTTAGGCTCCCCTAGGCTAAGGCTAGGGCTCCCCTAGCCTTCAGGCTAGGGCACCCCTAGGCTTTAGGCTCCCCTAGGCTAAGGCTAGGGCTCCCCTAGCCTTCAGGCTAGGGCACCCCTAGGCTTTAGGCTAGGGCTCCCCTAGGCTAAGGCTAGGGCTCCCCCAGCCTACAGGCTAGGGCACCCCTAGGCTTTAGGCTCCCCTAGGCTAAGGCTAGGGCTCCCTTAGCCTTCAGGCTAGGGCACCCCAAGCTTTAGGCTCCCCTAGGCTAAGGCTAGGGCTCCCCTAGCCTTCATGCTAGGGCACCCCTAGGCTTTAGGCTAGGGCTCACCCAGGCTAAGGCTAGGGCTCCCCTAGCCTTCAGGCTAGGGCACCCCTAGTCTTTAGGCTCCCCTAGGCTAAGGCTAGGGCACCCCTAGGCTTTAGGCTCCCCTAGGCTAAGGCTAGGGCTCCCCTAGCCTTCAGGCTAGGGCACCCCTACGCTTTAGGCTAGGGCTCCCCTAGGCTAAGGCCAGGGCTCCCCTAGCCTTCAGGCTAGGGCACCCCTAGGCTTTAGGCTAGGGCTCCCCTAGGCTAAGGCCAGGGCTCCCCTAGCCTTCAGGCTAGGGCACCCCTAGGCTTTAGGCTAGGGCTCCCCTAGGCTTAGGCCAGGGCTCCCCTAGCCTTCAGGCTAGGGCACCCCTAGGCTTTAGGCTAGGGCTCCCCTTGGCTAAGGCCAGGGCTCCCCTAGCCTTCAGGCTAGGGCACCCCTAGGCTTTAGGCTAGGGCTCCCCTAGGCTAAGGCCAGGGCTCCCCTAGCCTTCAGGCTAGGGCACCACTAGGCTTTAGGCTAGGGCTCCCCTAGGCTAAGGCCAGGGCTCCCCTAGCCTTCAGGCTAGGGCACCCCTAGGCTTTAGGCTAGGGCTCCCCTAGGCTAAGGCCAGGGCTCCCCTAGCCTTCAGGCTAGGGCACCCCTAGGCTTTAGGCTAGGGCTCCGCTAGGCTAAGGCCAGGGCTCCCCTAGCCTTCAGGCTAGGGCACCCCTAGGCTTTAGGCTAGGGATCCCCTAGGCTAAGGCAAGGGCTCCCCTAGCCTTCAGGCTAGGGCACCCCTAGGCTTTAGGCTAGGGATCCCCTAGGCTAAGGCCAGGGCTCCCCTAGCCTTCAGGCTAGGGCACCCCTAGGCTTTAGGCTAGGGCTCCCCTAGGCTAAGGCCAGGGCTCCCCTAGCCTTCAGGCTAGGGCACCCCTAGGCTTTAGGCTAGGGCTCCCCTAGGCTAAGGCTAGGGCACCCCTAGGCTTTAGGCTCCCCTAGGCTAAAGCGAGGGCTCCCCTAGCCTTCAGGCTAGGGCACCCCTAGGCTTTAGGCTCCCCTAGGCTAAGGCTAGGGCTCCCCTAGACTTCAGGCTAGGGCACCCCTAGGCTTTAGGCTAGGGCTCCCCTAGGCTAAGGCTAGGGCTCCCCTAGCCTTCAGGCTAGGGCAACCCTAGGCTTTAGGCTCCCCTAGGCTAAGGCTAGGGCTCCCCTAGCTTTCAGGCTAGGGCACCCCTAGGCTTTAGGCAAGGGCTCCCCTAGGCTAAGGCTAGGGCTCCCCTAGCCTTCAGGCTAGGGCACCCCTAGGCTTTAGGCTAGGGCTCCCCTAGGCTAAGGCTAGGGCTCCCCTAGCCTTCAGGCTAGGGCACCCCTAGGCTTTAGGCTAGGGCTCCCCTAGGCTAAGGCTAGGGCACCCCTAGGCTTTAGGCTAGGGCTCCCCTAGGCTAAGGCTAGGGCTCCCCTAGCCTTCAGGCTAGGGCACCCCTAGGCTTTAGGCTAGGGCTCCCCTAGGCTAAGGCTAGGGCTCCCCTAGCCTTCAGGCTAGGGCACCCCTAGGCTTTAGGCTAGGGCTCCCCTAGGCTAAGGCTAGGGCTCCCCTAGCCTTCAGGCTCGGGCACCCCTAGGCTTTAGGCTAGGGCTCCCCTAGGCTAAGGCTAGGGCTCCCCTAGCCTTCAGGCTCGGGCACCCCTAGGCTTTAGGCTAGGGCTCCCCTAGGCTAAGGCTAGGGCTCCCCTAGCCTTCAGGCTAGGGCACCCCTAGGCTTTAGGCTCCCCTAGGCTAAGGCTAGGGCTCCCCTAGCCTTCAGGCTAGGGCATCCCTAGGCTTTAGGCTCCCCTAGGCTAAGGCTAGGGCTCCCCTAGCCTTCAGGCTAGGGCACCCCTAGGCTTTAGGCTCCCCTAGGCTAAGGCTAGGGCTACCCTAGGCTAAGGCTAGGGCTCCCCTAGCCTTCAGGCTAGGGCACCCCTAGGCTTTAGGCTCCCCTAGGCTAAGGCTAGGGCTCCCCTAGCCTTCAGGCTAGGGCACCCCTAGGCTTTAGGCTCCCCTAGGCTAAGGCTAGGGCTCCCCTAGCCTTCAGGCTAGGGCACCCCTAGGCTTTAGGCTCCCCTAGGCTAATGCTAGGGCTCCCCTAGCCTTCAGGCTAGGGCACCCCTAGGCTTTAGGCTAGGGCTCCCCTAGGCTAAGGCTAGGGCTCCCCTAGCCTTCAGGCTAGGGCACCCCTAGGCTTTAGGCTCCCAAAGGCTAAGGCTAGGGCTACCCTAGGCTAAGGCTAGGGCTCCCCTAGCCTTCAGGCTAGGGCAACCCTAGGCTTTAGGCTCCCCTAGGCTAAGGCTAGGGCTCCCCTAGCCTTCAGGCTAGGGCACCCCTAGGCTTTAGGCAAGGGCTCCCCTAGGCTAAGGCTAGGGCTCCCCTAGCCTTCAGGCTAGGGCACCCCTAGGCTTTAGGCTAGGGCTCCCCTAGGCTAAGGCTAGGGCTCCCCTAGCCTTCAGGCTAGGGCACCCCTAGGCTTTAGGCTAGGGCTCCCCTAGGCTAAGGCTAGGGCACCCCTAGGCTTTAGGCTAGGGCTCCCCTAGGCTAAGACTAGGGCTCCCCTAGCCTTCAGGCTAGGGCACCCCTAGGCTTTAGGCTAGGGCTCCCCTAGGCTAAGGCTAGGGCTCCCCTAGCCTTCAGGCTAGGGCACCCCTAGGCTTTAGGCTAGGGCTCCCCTAGGCTAAGGCTAGGGCTCCCCTAGCCTTCAGGCTAGGGCACCCCTAGGCTTTAGGCTAGGGCTCCCCTAGGCTAAGGCTAGGGCTCCCCTAGCCTTCAGGCTAGGGCACCCCTAGGCTTTAGGCTAGGGCTCCCCTAGGCTAAGGCTAGGGCTCCCCTAGCCTTCAGGCTAGGGCACCCCTAGGCTTTAGGCTAGGGCTCCCCTAGGCTAAGGCTAGGGCTCCCCTAGCCTTCAGGCTAGGGCACCCCTAGGCTTTAGGCTAGGGCTCCCCTAGGCTAAGGCTAGGGCTCCCCTAGCCTTCTGGCTAGGGCACCCCTAGGCTTTAGGCTAGGGCTCCCCTAGGCTAAGGCTAGGGCACCCCTTGGCTTTAGGCTAGGGCTCCCATAGGCTAAGGCTAGGGCTCCCCTAGCCTTCAGGCTAGGGCACCCCTAGGCTTTAGGCTAGGGCTCCCCTAGGCTAAGGCTAGGGCTCCCCTAGCCTTCAGGCTAGGGCACCCCTAGGCTTTAGGCTAGGGCTCCCCTAGGCTAAGGCTAGGGCTCCCCTAGCCTTCAGGCTAGGGCACCCCTAGGCTTTAGGCTAGGGCTCCCCTAGGCTAAGGCTAGGGCTCCCCTAGCCTTCAGGCTTGGGCACCCCTAGGCTTTAGGCTAGGGCTCCCCTAGGCTAAGGCTAGGGCTCCCCTAGCCTTCAGGCTAGGGTACCCCTAGGCTTTAGGCTCCCCTAGGCTAAGGCTAGGGCTCCCTTAGCCTTCAGGCTAGGGCACCCCTAGGCTTTAGGCTCCCCTAGGCTAAGGCTAGGGCTACCCTAGGCTAAGGCTAGGGCTCCCCTAGCCTTCAGGCTAGGGCACCCCTAGGCTTTAGGCTCCCCTAGGCTAAGGCTAGGGCTCCCCTAGCCTTCAGGCTAGGGCACCCCTACGCTTTAGGCTCCCCTAGGCTAAGGCTAGGGCTCCCCTAGCCTTCAGGCTAGGGCACCCCTAGGCTTTAGGCTCCCCTAGGCTAAGGCTAGGGCTACCCTAGGCTGAGGCTAGGGCTACCCTAGCCTTCAGGCTAGGGCACCCTTAGGCTTTAGGCTCCCCTAGGCTAAGGCTAGGGCTCCCCTAGCCTTCAGGCTAGGGCACCCCTAGGCTTTAGGCTCCCCTAGGCTAAGGCTAGGGCTCCCCTAGCCTTCAGGCTAGGGCACCCCTAGGCTTTAGGCTAGGGCTCCCCTAGGCTAAGGCTAGGGCTCCCCCAGCCTACAGGCTAGGGCACCCCTAGGCTTTAGGCTCCCCTAGGCTAAGGCTAGGGCTCCCCTAGCCTTCAGGCTAGGGCACCCCAAGCTTTAGGCTCCCCTAGGCTAAGGCTAGGGCTCCCCGAGCCTTCATGCTAGGGCACCCCTAGGCTTTAGGCTAGGGCTCACCCAGGCTAAGGCTAGGGCTCCCCTAGCCTTCAGGCTAGGGCACCCCTAGTCTTTAGGCTCCCCTAGGCTAAGGCTAGGGCACCCCTAGGCTTTAGGCTCCCCTAGGCTAAGGCTAGGGCTCCCCTAGCCTTCAGGCTAGGGCACCCCTAGGCTTTAGGCTAGGGCTCCCCTAGGCTAAGGCCAGGGCTCCCCTAGCCTTCAGGCTAGGGCACCCCTAGGCTTTAGGCTAGGGCTCCCCTAGGCTAAGGCCAGGGCTCCCCTAGCCTTCAGGCTAGGGCACCCCTAGGCTTTAGGCTAGGGCTCCCCTAGGCTTAGGCCAGGGCTCCCCTAGCCTTCAGGCTAGGGCACCCCTAGGCTTTAGGCTAGGGCTCCCCTTGGCTAAGGCCAGGGCTCCCCTAGCCTTCAGGCTAGGGCACCCCTAGGCTTTAGGCTAGGGCTCCCCTAGGCTAAGGCCAGGGCTCCCCTAGCCTTCAGGGTAGGGCACCCCTAGGCTTTAGGCTAGGGCTACCCTAGGCTAAGGCCAGGGCTCCCCTAGCCTTCAGGCTAGGGCACCCCTAGGCTTTAGGCTAGGGCTCCCCTAGGCTAAGGCCAGGGCTCCCCTAGCCTTCAGGCTAGGGCACCCCTAGGCTTTAGGCTAGGGCTCCCCTAGGCTAAGGCCAGGGCTCCCCTAGCCTTCAGGCTAGGGCACCCCAAGGCTTTAGGCTAGGGCTCCCCTAGGCTAAGGCCAGGGCTCCCCTAGCCTTCAGGCTAGGGCACCCCAAGGCTTTAGGCTAGGGCTCCCCTAGGCTAAGGCCAGGGCTCCCCTAGCCTTCAGGCTAGGGCACCCCTAGGCTTTAGGCTAGGGCTCCCCTAGGCTAAGGCCAGGGCTCCCCTAGCCTTCAGGCTAGGGCACCCCTAGGCTTTAGGCTAGGGCTCCCCTAGGCTAAGGCCAGGGCTCCCCTAGCCTTCAGGCTAGGGCACCCCTAGGCTTTAGGCTAGGGCTCCCCTAGGCTAAGGCCAGGGCTCCCCTAGCCTTCAGGCTAGGGCACCCCTAGGCTTTAGGCTAGGGCTCCCCTAGGCTAAGGCCAGGGCTCCCCTAGCCTTCAGGCTAGGGCACCCCTAGGCTTTAGGCTAGGGCTCCCCTAGGCTAAGGCCAGGGCTCCCCTAGCCTTCAGGCTAGGGCACCCCTAGGCTTTAGGCTAGGGCTCCCCTAGGCTAAGGCCAGGGCTCCCCTAGCCTTCAGGCTAGGGCACCCCTAGGCTTTAGGCTAGGGCTCCCCTAGGCTAAGGCCAGGGCTCTCCTAGCCTTCAGGCTAGGGCACTCCTAGGCTTTAGGCTAGGGCTCCCCAAGGCTAAGGCCAGGGCTCCCCTAGCCTTCAGGCTAGGGCACCCCTAGGCTTTAGGCTAGGGCTCCCCTAGGCTAAGGCCAGGGCTCCCCTAGCCTTCAGGCTAGGGCACCCCTAGGCTTTAGGCTAGGGCTCCCCTAGGCTAAGGCCAGGGCTCCCTAGCCTTCAGGCTAGGGCACCCCTAGGCTTTAGGCTCCCCTAGGCTAAGGCCAGGGCTCCCCTAGCCTTCAGGCTAGGGCACCCCTAGGCTTTAGGCTCCCCTAGGCTAAGGCCAGGGCTCCCCTAGCCTTCAGGCTAGGGCACCCCTAGGCTTTAGGCTCCCCTAGGCTAAGGCCAGGGCTCCCCTAGCCTTCAGGTAGGGCACCCCTAGGCTTTAGGCTCCCCTAGGCTAAGGCCAGGGCTCCCCTAGCCTTCAGGCTAGGGCACGCCTAGGCTTTAGGCTCCCCTAGGCTAAGGCCAGGGCTCCCCTAGCCTTCAGGCTAGGGCACCCCTAGGCTTTAGACTAGGGCTCCCCTAGGCTAAGGCCAGGGCTCCCGTAGCCTTCAGGCTAGGGCACCCCTAGGCTTTAGGCTAGGGCTCCCCTAGGCTAAGGCCAGGGCTCCCCTAGCCTTCAGGCTAGGGCACCCCTAGGCTTTAGGCTAGGGCTCCCCTAGGCTAAGGCCAGGGCTCCCCTAGCCTTCAGGCTAGGGCACCCCTAGGCTTTAGGCTAGGGCTCCCCTAGGCTAAGGCCAGGGCTCCCCTAGCCTTCAGGCTAGGGCACCCCTAGGCTTTAGGCTAGGGCTCCCCTAGGCTAAGGCCAGGGCTCCCCTAGCCTTCAGGCTAGGGCACCCCTAGGCTTTAGGCTAGGGCTCCCCTAGGCTAAGGCCAGGGCTCCCCTAGCCTTCAGGCTAGGGCACCCCTAGGCTTTAGGCTAGGGCTCCCCTAGGCTAAGGCCAGGGCTCCCCTAGCCTTCAGGCTAGGGCACCCCTAGGCTTTAGGCTAGGGATCCCCTAGGCTAAGGCCAGGGCGCCCCTAGCCTTCAGGCTAGGGCACCCGTAGGCTTTAGGCTAGGGCTCCCCTAGGCTAAGGCTAGGGCTACCCTAGCCTTTAGGCTCCCCTAGGCTAAAGCGAGGGCTCCCCTAGCCTTCAGGCTAGGGCACCCCTAGGCTTTAGGCTCCCCTAGGCTAAGGCTAGGGCTCCGCTAGCCTTCAGGCTAGGGCACCCCTAGGCTTTAGGCTAGGGCTCCCCTAGGCTAAGGCTAGGGCTCCCCTAGCCTTCAGGCTAGGGCACCCCTAGGCTTTAGGCTCCCCTAGGCTAAGGCTAGGGCTACCCTAGGCTAAGGCTAGGGCTCCCCTAGCCTTCAGGCTAGGGCACCCCTAGGCTTTAGGCTAGGGCTCCCCTAGGCTAAGGCTAGGGCACCCCTAGGCTTTAGGCCAGGGCTCCCCTAGGCTAAGGCTAGGGCTCCCCTAGCCTTCAGGCTAGGGCACCCCTAGGCTTTAGGCTAGGGCTCCCCTAGGCTAAGGCTAGGGCTCCCCTAGCCTTCAGGCTAGGGCACACCTAGGCTTTAGGCTAGGGCTCCCCTAGGCTAAGGCTAGGGCTCCCCTAGCCTTCAGGCTAGGGCACCCCTAGGCTTTAGGCTAGGGCTCCCCTAGGCTAAGGCTAGGGCTCCCCTAGCCTTCAGGCTCGGGCATCCCTAGGCTTTAGGCTAGGGCTCCCCTAGGCTAAGGCTAGGGCTCCCCTAGCCTTCAGGCTAGGGCACCCCTAGGCTTTAGGCTCCCCTAGGCTAAGGCTAGGGCTCCCCTAGCCTTCAGGCTAGGGCATCCCTAGGCTTTAGGCTCCCCTAGGCTAAGGCTAGGGCTCCCCTAGCCTTCAGGCTAGGGCACCCCTAGGCTTTAGGCTCCCCTACGCTAAGGCTAGGGCTACCCTAGGCTAAGGCTAGGGTTCCCCTAGCCTTCAGGCTAGGGCACCCCTAGGCTTTAGGCTCCCCTAGGCTAAGGCTAGGGCTCCCCTAGCCTTCAGGCTAGGGCACCCCTAGGCTTTAGGCTCCCCTAGGCTAAGGCTATGGCTCCCCTAGCCTTCAGGCTAGGGCACCCCTAGGCTTTAGGCTCCCCTAGGCTAAGGCTAGGGCTACCCTAGGCTGAGGCTAGGGCTCCCCTAGCCTTCAGGCTAGGGCACCCCTAGGCTTTAGGCTCCCCTAGGCTAAGGCTAGGGCTCCCCTAGCCTTTAGGCTAGGGCACCCCTAGGCTTTAGGCTCCCCTAGGCTAAGGCTAGGGCTCCCCTAGCCTTCAGGCTTGGGCACCCCTAGGCTTTAGGCTAGGGCTCCCCTAGGCTAAGGCTAGGGCTCCCCTAGCCTTCAGGCTAGGGCACCCCTAGGCTTTAGGCTCCCCTAGGCTAAGGCTAGGGCTCCCTAGCCTTCAGGCTAGGGCACCCCTAGGCTTTAGGCTAGGGCTCCCCTAGGCTAAGGCCAGGGCTCCCCTAGCCTTCAGGCTAGGGCACCCCTAGGCTTTAGGCTAGGGCTCCCCTAGGCTAAGGCCAGGGCTCCCCTAGCCTTCAGGCTAGGGCACCCTAGGCTTTAGGCTAGTGCTCCTCTAGGCTAAGGCCAGGGCTCCCCTAGCCTTCAGGCTAGGGCACCCCTAGGCTTTAGGCTAGGGCTCCCCTAGGCTAAGGCCAGGGCTCCCCTAGCCTTCAGGCTAGGGCACCCCTAGGCTTTAGGCTAGGGCTCCCCTAGGCTAAGGCCAGGGCTCCCCTAGCCTTCTGGCTAGGGCACCCCTAGGCTTTAGGCTAGGGCTCCCCTAGGCTAAGGCCAGGGCTCCCCTAGCCTTCAGGCTAGGGCAACCCCTAGGCTTTAGGCAAGGGCTCCCCTAGGCTAAGGCCAGGGCTCCCCAAGCCTTCAGGCTAGGGCACCCCTAGGCTTTAGGCAAGGGCTCCCCTAGGCTAAGGCCAGGGCTCCCCTAGCCTTCAGGCTAGGGCAACCCTAGGCTTTAGGCTCGGGCTCCCCTAGGCTAAGGCCAGGGCTCCCCTAGCCTTCAGGCTAGGGCACCACTAGGCTTTAGGCTAGGGCTCCCCTAGGCTAAGGCCAGGGCTCCCCTAGCCTTCAGGCTAGGGCACCCCTAGGCTTTAGGCTAGGGCTCCCCTAGGCTAAGGCCAGGGCTCCCCTAGCCTTCAGGCTAGGGCACCCCTAGGCTTTAGGCTAGGGCTCCCCTAGGCTAAGGCCAGGGCTCCCCTAGCCTTCAGGCTAGGGCACCCCTAGGCTTTAGGCTAGGGCTCCCCTAGGCTAAGGCCAGGGCTCCCATAGCCTTCAGGCTAGGGCACCCCTAGGCTTTAGGCTAGGGATCCCCTAGGCTAAGGCCAGGGCTCCCCTAGCCTTCAGGCTAGGGCACCCCTAGGCTTTAGGCTAGGGCTCCCCTAGGCTAAGGCCAGGGCTCCCCTAGCCTTCAGGCTAGGGCACCCCTAGGCTTTAGGCTCCCCTAGGCTAAAGCGAGGGCTCCCCTAGCCTTCAGGCTAGGGCACCCCTAGGCTTTAGGCTCCCCTAGGCTAAGGCTAGGGCTCCCCTAGCCTTCAGGCTAGGGCACCCCTAGGCTTTAGGCTAGGGCTCCCCTAGGCTAAGGCTAGGGCTCCCCTAGCCTTCAGGCTAGGGCAACCCTAGGATTTAGGCTCCCCTAGGCTAAGGCTAGGGCTCCCCTAGCTTTCAGGCTAGGGCACCCCTAGGCTTTAGGCAAGGGCTCCCCTAGGCTAAGGCTAGGGCTCCCCTAGCCTTCAGGCTAGGGCACCCCTAGGCTTTAGGCTAGGGCTCCCCTAAGCTAAGGCTAGGGCTCCCCTAGCCTTCAGGCTAGGGCACCCCTAGGCTTTAGGCTAGGGCTCCCCTAGGCTAAGGCTAGGGCACCCCTAGGCTTTAGGCTAGGGCTCCCCTAGGCTAAGGCTAGGGCTCCCCTAGCCTTCAGGCTAGGGCACCCCTAGGATTTAGGCTAAGGCTCCCCTAGGCTAAGGCTAGGGCTCCCCTAGCCTTCAGGCTAGGGCACCCCTAGGCTTTAGGCTAGGGCTCCCCTAGGCTAAGGCTAGGGCTCCCCTAGCCTTCAGGCTCGGGCACCCCTAGGCTTTAGGCTAGGGCTCCCCTAGGCTAAGGCTAGGGCTCCCCTAGCCTTCAGGCTCGGGCACCCCTAGGCTTTAGGCTAGGGCTCCCCTAGGCTAAGGCAAGGGCTCCCCTAGCCTTCAGGCTAGGGCACCCCTAGGCTTTAGGCTCCCCTAGGCTAAGGCTAGGGCTCCCCTAGCCTTCAGGCTAGGGCATCCCTAGGCTTTAGGCTCCCCTAGGCTAAGGCTAGGGCTCCCCTAGCCTGCAGGCTAGGGCACCCCTAGGCTTTAGGCTCCCCTAGGCTAAGGCTAGGGCTACCCTAGGCTAAGGCTAGGGCTCCCCTAGCCTTCAGGCTAGGGCACCCCTAGGCTTTAGGCTCCCCTAGGCTAAGGCTAGGGCTCCCCTAGCCTTCAGGCTAGGGCACCCCTAGGCTTTAGGCTCCCCTAGGCTAAGGCTAGGGCTCCCCTAGCCTTCAGGCTAGGGCTCCCCTAGGCTTTAGGCTCCCCTAGGCTAAGGCTAGGGCTACCCTAGGCTGAGGCTAGGGCTCCCCTAGCCTTCAGGCTAGGGCACCCCTAGGCTTTAGGCTCCCCTAGGCTAAGGCTAGGGCTCCCATAGCCTTCAGGCTAGGGCACCCCTAGGCTTTAGGCTCCCCTAGGCTAAGGCTAGGGCTCCCCTAGCCTTCAGGCTAGGGCACCCCTAGGCTTTAGGCTAGGGCTCCCCTAGGCTTTAGGCTAGGGCTCCCCTAGCCTTCAGGCTGGGGCACCCCTAGGCTTTAGGCTCCCCTAGGCTGAGGCCAGGGCTCCCCGAGCCCTCAGGCGGTGGCACCCCTCGGCTTTAGGCTAGGGCTCCCCTAGGCTGAGGACAGGGCTCCCCGAGCCCTCAGGCGGGGGCAGCCCTGGGCTTTAGGCTAAGGCTCCCCTAGGCTGAGGCCAGGGCTCCCCGAGCCCTCAGGCAGGGGCAGCCCTGGGCTTTAGGCTAGGGCTCCCCTAGGCTGAAGCCAGGGCTCCCCGAGCCCTCAGGCTGGGGCAGCCCTGGGCTTTAGGTTAGGGCTCCCCTAGGCTGAGGCCAGGGTTCTCCGAGCCCTCAGGCGGGGGCAGCCCTGGGCTTTAGGCTAGGGCTCCCCTAGGCTGAGGCCAGGGCTCCCCGAGCCCTCAGGCGGGGGCACCCCTGGGCTTTAGGCTAGGGCTCACCTAGGCTGAGGCTAGGGCTCCCCGAGCCTTCAGGCTAGGGCTCCCCTAGGCTGAGGCCAGGGCTCCCTGAGCCCTCAGGAGGGGGCAGCCCTGGGCTTTAGGCTAGGGCTCCCCTTGGCTGAGGCCAGGGCTCCCCGAGCCCTCAGGCGGGGGCAGCCCTGGGCTTTAGGCTAGGGCTCCCCTAGGCTGAGGCCAGGGCTCCCCGAGCCCTCAGGCGGGGGCAGCCCTGGGCTTTAGGCTAGGGCTCCCCTAGGCTGAGGCCAGGGCTCCCCGAGCCCTCAGGCGGGGGCAGCCCTGGGCTTTAGGCTAGGGCTCCCCTAGGCTGAGGCCAGGGCTCCCCGAGCCCTCAGGCGGGGGCAGCCCTGGGCTTTAGGCTAGGGCTCCCCTAGGCTGAGGCCAGGGCTCCCCGAGCCCTCAGGCGGGGGCACCCCTGGGCTTTAGGCTCGGGCTCCCCTAGGCTGAGGCCAGGGCTCCCCCAGCCTTCAGGCTAGGGCACCCCTAGGCTTTAGGCTAGGGCTCCCCTAGGCTAAGGCCAGGGCTCCCCTAGCCTTCAGGCTAGGGCACCCCTAGGCTTTAGGCTAGGGCTCCCCTAGGCTAAGGCCAGGGCTCCCCTAGCCTTCAGGCTAGGGCACCCCTAGGCTTTAGGCTAGGGCTCCCTAGGCTAAGGCCAGGGCTCCCCTAGCCTTCAGGCTAGGGCACCCCTAGCCTTTAGGCTAGGGATCCCCTAGGCTAAGGCCAGGGCTCCCCTAGCCTTCAGGCTAGGGCACCCCTAGGCTTTAGGCTAGGGCTCCCCTAGGCTAAGGCCAGGGCTCCCCTAGCCTTCAGGCTAGGGCACCCCTAGGCTTTAGTCTCCCCTAGGCTAAAGCGAGGGCTCCCCTAGCCTTCAGGCTAGGGCACCCCTAGGCTTTAGGCTCCCCTAGGCTAAGGCTAGGGCTCCCCTAGCCTTCAGGCTAGGGCACCCCTAGGCTTTAGGCTAGGGCTCCCCTAGGCTAAGGCTAGGGCTCCCCTAGCCTTCAGGCTAGGGCAACCCTAGGCTTTAGGCTCCCCTAGGCTAAGGCTAGGGCTCCCCTAGCCTTCAGGCTAGGGCACCCCTAGGCTTTAGGCAAGGGCTCCCCTAGGCTAAGGCTAGGGCTCCCCTAGCCTTCAGGCTAGGGCACCCCTAGGCTTTAGGCTAGGGCTCCCCTAGGCTAAGGCTAGGGCTCCCCTAGCCTTCAGGCTAGGGCACCCCTAGGCTTTAGGCTAGGGCTCCCCTAGGCTAAGGCTAGGGCACCCCTAGGCTTTAGGCTAGGGCTCCCCTAGGCTAAGGCTAGGGCTCCCCTAGCCTTCAGGCTAGGGCACCCCTAGGCTTTAGGCTAGGGCTCCCCTAGGCTAAGGCTAGGGCTCCCCTAGACTTCAGGCTAGGGCACCCCTAGGCTTTAGGCTAGGGCTCCCCTAGGCTAAGGCTAGGGCTCCCCTAGCCTTCAGGCTCGGGCACCCCTAGGCTTTAGGCTAGGGCTCCCCTAGGCTAAGGCTAGGGCTCCCCTAGCCTTCAGGCTCGGGCACCCCTAGGCTTTAGGCTAGGGCTCCCCTAGGCTAAGGCTAGGGCTCCCCTAGCCTTCAGGCTAGGGCACCCCTAGGCTTTAGGCTCCCCTAGGCTAAGGCTAGGGCTCCCTAGCCTTCAAGCTAGGGCCTCCCTAGGCTTAAGGCTCCCCTAGGCTAAGGCTAGGGCTCCCCTAGCCTTCAGGCTAGGGCACCCCTAGGCTTTAGGCTCCCCTAGGCTAAGGCTAGGGCTACCCTAGGCTAAGGCTAGGGCTCCCCTAGCCTTCAGGCTAGGGCACCCCTAGGCTTTAGGCTCCCCTAGGCTAAGGCTAGGGCTCCCCTAGCCTTCAGGCTAGGGCACCCCTAGGCTTTAGGCTCCCCTAGGCTAAGGCTAGGGCTCCCCTAGCCTTCAGGCTAGGGCTCCCCTAGGCTTTAGGCTCCCCTAGGCTAAGGCTAGGGCTACCCTAGGCTGAGGCTAGGGCTCCCCTAGCCTTCAGGCTAGGGCACCCCTAGGCTTTAGGCTCCCCTAGGCTAAGGCTAGGGCTCCCCTAGCCTTCAGGCTAGGGCACCCCTAGGCTTTAGGCTCCCCTAGGCTAAGGCTAGGGCTCCCCTAGCCTTCAGGCTAGGGCACCCCTAGGCTTTAGGCTAGGGCTCCCCTAGGCTTTAGGCTAGGGCTCCCCTAGCCTTCAGGCTGGGGCACCCCTAGGCTTTAGGCTCCCCTAGGCTGAGGCCAGGGCTCCCCGAGCCCTCAGGCTGGGGCAGCCCTGGGCTTTAGGCTAGGGCTCCCCTAGGCTGAGGCCAGGGCTCTCTGAGCCCTCAGGCGGGGGCAGCCCTGGGCTTTAGGCTAGGGCTCCCCTAGGCTGAGGCCAGGGCTCCCCGAGCCCTCAGGCGGGGGCACCCCTGGGCTTTAGGCTAGGGCTCACCTAGGCTGAGGCTAGGGCTCCCCGAGCCTTCAGGCTAGGGCTCCCCTAGGCTGAGGCCAGGGCTCCCTGAGCCCTCAGGCGGGGGCAGCCCTGGGCTTTAGGCTAGGGCTCCCCTTGGCTGAGGCCAGGGCTCCCCGAGCCCTCAGGCGGAGGCAGCCCTGGGCTTTAGGCTAGGGCTCCCCTAGGCTGAGGCCAGGGCTCCCCGAGCCCTCAGGCGGGGGCAGCCCTGGGCTTTAGGCTAGGGCTCCCCTAGGCTGAGGCCAGGGCTCCCCGAGCCCTCAGGCGGGGGCAGCCCTGGGCTTTAGGCTAGGGCTCCCCTAGGCTGAGGCCAGGGCTCCCCGAGCCCTCAGGCGGGGGCAGCCCTGGGCTTTAGGCTAGGGCTCCCCTAGGCTGAGGCCAGGGCTCCCCGAGCCCTCAGGCGGGGGCACCCCTGGGCTTTAGGCTCGGGCTCCCCTAGGCTGAGGCCAGGGCTCCCCGAGCCCTCAGGCGGGGGCAGCCCTGGGCTTTAGGCTAGGGCTCCCCTAGGCTGAGGCCAGGGCTCCTGAGCCCTCAGGCGGGGGCAGCCCTGGGCTTTAGGCTAGGGCTCCCCTAGGCTGAGGCCAGGGCTCCCCGAGCCCTCAGGCGGGGGCAGCCCTGGGCTTTAGGCTAGGGCTCCCCTAGGCTGAGGCCAGGGCTCCCCGAGCCCTCAGGCGGGGGCAGCCCTGGGCTTTAGGCTAGGGCTCCCCTAGGCGGAGGCCAGGGCTCCCCGAGCCCTCAGGCGGGGGCAGCCCTGGGCTTTAGGCTAGGGCTCCCCTAGGCTGAGGCCAGGGCTCCCCGAGCCCTCAGGCGGGGGCAGCCCTGGGCTTTAGGCTAGGGCTCCCCTAGGCTGAGGCCAGGGCTCCCCGAGCCCTCAGGCGGGGGCAGCCCTGGGCTTTAGGCTAGGGCTCCCCTAGGCTGAGGCCAGGGCTCCCCGAGCCCTCAGGCGGGGGCAGCCCTGGGCTTTAGGCTAGGGCTCCCCTAGGCTGAGGCCAGGGCTCCCCGAGCCCTCAGGCGGGGGCAGCCCTGGGCTTTAGGCTAGGGCTCCCCTAGGCTGAGGCCAGGGCTCCCCCAGCCCTCAGGCGGGGGCAGCCCTGGGCTTTAGGCTAGGGCTCCCCTAGGCTGAGGCCAGGGCTCCCCAAGCCTTCAGGCTAGGGCACCCCTAGGCTTTAGGCTAGGGCTCCCCTAGGCTAAGGCTAGGGCTCCCCTAGCCTTCAGGCTAGGGCACCCCTAGGCTTTAGGCTCCCCTAGGCTGAGGCTAGGGCTCCCCTAGCCTTCAGGCTAGGGCACCCCTAGGCTTTAGGCTCCCCTAGGCTGAGGCTAGGGCTCCCCTAGCCTTCAGGCTAGGGCACCCCTAGGCTTTAGGCTCCCCTAGGCTGAGGCTAGGGCTCCCCGAGCCTTCAGGCTAGGGCACCCTTAGGCTTTAGGCTAGGGCTCCCCTAGGCTGAGGCTAGGGCTCCCCTAGCCTTCAGGCTAGGGCACCCCTAGGCTTTAGGCTAGGGCTCCCCTAGGCTGAGGCTAGGGCTCCCCTAGCCTTCAGGCTAGGGCACCCCTAGGCTTTAGGCTAGGGCTCCCCTAGGCTGAGGCTAGGGCTCCCCTAGCCTTCAGGCTAGGGCACCCCTAGGCTTTAGGCTAGGGCTCCCCTAGGCTGAGGCTAGGGCTGCCCTAGCCTTCAGGCTAGGGCACCCCTAGGCTTTAGGCTAGGGCTCCCCTAGGCTGAGGCTAGGGCTCCCCTAGCCTTCAGGCTAGGGCACCCCTAGGCTTTAGGCTAGGGCTCCCCTAGGCTGAGGCTAGGGCTCCCCTAGCCTTCAGGCTAGGGCACCCCTAGGCTTTAGGCTAGGGCTCCCCTAGGCTGAGGCCAGGGCTCCCCGAGCCCTCAGGCGGGGGCACCCCTGGGCTTTAGGCTCGGGCTCCCCTAGGCTGAGGCCAGGGCTCCCCGAGCCATCAGGCGGGGGCAGCCCTTGGCTTTAGGCTAGGGCTCCCCTAGGCTGAGGCCAGGGCTCCCGAGCCCTCAGGCGGGGGCAGCCCTGGGCTTTAGGCTAGGGCTCCCCTAGGCTGAGGCCAGGGCTCCCCGAGCCCTCAGGCGGGGGCAGCCCTGGGCTTTAGGCTAGGGCTCCCCTAGGCGGAGGCCAGGGCTCCCCGAGCCCTCAGGCGGGGGCAGCCCTGGGCTTTAGGCTAGGGCTCCCCTAGGCGGAGGCCAGGGCTCCCCGAGCCCTCAGGCGGGGGCAGCCCTGGGCTTTAGGCTAGGGCTCCCCTAGGCGGAGGCCAGGGCTCCCCGAGCCCTCAGGCGGGGGCAGCCCTGGGCTTTAGGCTAGGGCTCCCCTAGGCTGAGGCCAGGGCTCCCCGAGCCCTCAGGCGGGGGCAGCCCTGGGCTTTAGGCTAGGGCTCCCCTAGGCTGAGGCCAGGGCTCCCCGAGCCCTCAGGCGGGGGCAGCCCTGGGCTTTAGGCTAGGGCTCCCCTAGGCTGAGGCCAGGGCTCCCCGAGCCCTCAGGCGGGGGCAGCCCTGGGCTTTAGGCTAGGGCTCCCCTAGGCTGAGGCCAGGGCTCCCCCAGCCCTCAGGCGGGGGCAGCCCTGGGCTTTAGGCTAGGGCTCCCCTAGGCTGAGGCCAGGGCTCCCCAAGCCTTCAGGCTAGGGCACCCCTAGGCTTTAGGCTAGGGCTCCCCTAGGCTAAGGCCAGGGCTCCCCTAGCCTTCAGGCTAGGGCACCCCTAGGCTTTAGGCTCCCCTAGGCTGAGGCTAGGGCTCCCCTAGCCTTCAGGCTAGGGCACCCCTAGGCTTTAGGCTCCCCTAGGCTGAGGCTAGGGCTCCCCGAGCCTTCAGGCTAGGGCACCCCTAGGCTTTAGGCTCCCCTAGGCTGAGGCTAGGGCTCCCCGAGCCTTCAGGCTAGGGCACCCTTAGGCTTTAGGCTAGGGCTCCCCTAGGCTGAGGCTAGGGCTCCCCTAGCCTTCAGGCTAGGGCACCCCTAGGCTTTAGGCTAGGGCTCCCCTAGGCTGAGGCTAGGGCTCCCCTAGCCTTCAGGCTAGGGCACCCCTAGGCTTTAGGCTAGGGCTCCCCTAGGCTGAGGCTAGGGCTCCCCTAGCCTTCAGGCTAGGGCACCCCTAGGCTTTAGGCTAGGGCTCCCCTAGGCTGAGGCTAGGGCTCCCCTAGCCTTCAGGCTAGGGCACCCCTAGGCTTTAGGCTAGGGCTCCCCTAGGCTGAGGCTAGGGCTCCCCTAGCCTTCAGGCTAGGGCACCCCTAGGCTTTAGGCTAGGGCTCCCCTAGGCTGAGGCTAGGGCTCCCCTAGCCTTCAGGCTAGGGCACCCCTAGGCTTTAGGCTAGGGCTCCCCTAGGCTGAGGCTAGGGCTCCCCTAGCCTTCAGGCTAGGGCACCCCTAGGCTTTAGGCTAGGGCTCCCCTAGGCTGAGGCTAGGGCTCCCCTAGCCTTCAGGCTAGGGCACCCCTAGGCTTTAGGCTAGGGCTCCCCTAGGCTGAGGCTAGGGCTCCCCTAGCCTTCAGGCTAGGGCACCCCTAGGCTTTAGGCTAGGGCTCCCCTAGGCTGAGGCTAGGGCTCCCCTAGCCTTCAGGCTAGGGCACCCCTAGGCTTTAGGCTAGGGCTCCCCTAGGCTGAGGCTAGGGCTCCCCTAGCCTTCAGGCTAGGGCACCCCTAGGCTTTAGGCTAGGGCTCCCCTAGGCTGAGGCTAGGGCTCCCCTAGCCTTCAGGCTAGGGCACCCCTAGGCTTTAGGCTAGGGCTCCCCTAGGCTGAGGCTAGGGCTCCCCTAGCCTTCAGGCTAGGGCACCCCTAGGCTTTAGGCTAGGGCTCCCCTAGGCTGAGGCCAGGGCTCCCCGAGCCCTCAGGCGGGGGCACCCCTGGGCTTTAGGCTCGGGCTCCCCTAGGCTGAGGCCAGGGCTCCCCGAGCCATCAGGCGGGGGCAGCCCTTGGCTTTAGGCTAGGGCTCCCCTAGGCTGAGGCCAGGGCTCCCGAGCCCTCAGGCGGGGGCAGCCCTGGGCTTTAGGCTAGGGCTCCCCTAGGCTGAGGCCAGGGCTCCCCGAGCCCTCAGGCGGGGGCAGCCCTGGGCTTTAGGCTAGGGCTCCCCTAGGCGGAGGCCAGGGCTCCCCGAGCCCTCAGGCGGGGGCAGCCCTGGGCTTTAGGCTAGGGCTCCCCTAGGCGGAGGCCAGGGCTCCCCGAGCCCTCAGGCGGGGGCAGCCCTGGGCTTTAGGCTAGGGCTCCCCTAGGCTGAGGCCAGGGCTCCCCGAGCCCTCAGGCGGGGGCAGCCCTGGGCTTTAGGCTAGGGCTCCCCTAGGCTGAGGCCAGGGCTCCCCGAGCCCTCAGGCGGGGGCAGCCCTGGGCTTTAGGCTAGGGCTCCCCTAGGCTGAGGCCAGGGCTCCCCCAGCCCTCAGGCGGGGGCAGCCCTGGGCTTTAGGCTAGGGCTCCCCTAGGCTGAGGCCAGGGCTCCCCAAGCCTTCAGGCTAGGGCACCCCTAGGCTTTAGGCTAGGGCTCCCCTAGGCTAAGGCCAGGGCTCCCCTAGCCTTCAGGCTAGTGCACCCCTAGGCTTTAGGCTCCCCTAGGCTGAGGCCAGGGCTCCCCTAGCCTTCAGGCTAGGGCACCCCTAGGCTTTAGGCTCCCCTAGGCTGAGGCTAGGGCTCCCCGAGCCTTCAGGCTAGGGCACCCCTAGGCTTTAGGCTCCCCTAGGCTGAGGCTAGGGCTCCCCGAGCCTTCAGGCTAGGGCACCCTTAGGCTTTAGGCTAGGGCTCCCCTAGGCTGAGGCTAGGGCTCCCCTAGCCTTCAGGCTAGGGCACCCCTAGGCTTTAGGCTAGGGCTCCCCTAGGCTGAGGCTAGGGCTCCCCTAGCCTTCAGGCTAGGGCACCCCTAGGCTTTAGGCTAGGGCTCCCCTAGGCTGAGGCTAGGGCTCCCCTAGCCTTCAGGCTAGGGCACCCCTAGGCTTTAGGCTAGGGCTCCCCTAGGCTGAGGCTAGGGCTCCCCTAGCCTTCAGGCTAGGGCACCCCTAGGCTTTAGGCTAGGGCTCCCCTAGGCTGAGGCTAGGGCTCCCCTAGCCTTCAGGCTAGGGCACCCCTAGGCTTTAGGCTAGGGCTCCCCTAGGCTGAGGCTAGGGCTCCCCTAGCCTTCAGGCTAGGGCACCCCTAGGCTTTAGGCTAGGGCTCCCCTAGGCTGAGGCTAGGGCTCCCCTAGCCTTCAGGCTAGGGCACCCCTAGGCTTTAGGCTAGGGCTCCCCTAGGCTGAGGCTAGGGCTCCCCTAGCCTTCAGGCTAGGGCACCCCTAGGCTTTAGGCTAGGGCTCCCCTAGGCTGAGGCTAGGGCTCCCCTAGCCTTCAGGCTAGGGCACCCCTAGGCTTTAGGCTAGGGCTCCCCTAGGCTGAGGCTAGGGCTCCCCTAGCCTTCAGGCTAGGGCACCCCTAGGCTTTAGGCTAGGGCTCCCCTAGGCTGAGGCTAGGGCTCCCCTAGCCTTCAGGCTAGGGCACCCCTAGGCTTTAGGCTAGGGCTCCCCTAGGCTGAGGCTAGGGCTCCCCTAGCCTTCAGGCTAGGGCACCCCTAGGCTTTAGGCTAGGGCTCCCCTAGGCTGAGGCTAGGGCTCCCCTAGCCTTCAGGCTAGGGCACCCCTAGGCTTTAGGCTAGGGCTCCCCTAGGCTGAGGCTAGGGCTCCCCTAGCCTTCAGGCTAGGGCACCCCTAGGCTTTAGGCTAGGGCTCCCCTAGGCTGAGGCTAGGGCTCCCCTAGCCTTCAGGCTAGGGCACCCCTAGGCTTTAGGCTAGGGCTCCCCTAGGCTGAGGCTAGGGCTCCCCTAGCCTTCAGGCTAGGGCACCCCTAGGCTTTAGGCTAGGGCTCCCCTAGGCTGAGGCTAGGGCTCCCCTAGCCTTCAGGCTAGGGCACCCCTAGGCTTTAGGCTAGGGCTCCCCTAGGCTGAGGCTAGGGCTCCCCTAGCCTTCAGGCTAGGGCACCCCTAGGCTTTAGGCTAGGGCTCCCCTAGGCTGAGGCTAGGGCTCCCCTAGCCTTCAGGCTAGGGCACCCCTAGGCTTTAGGCTAGGGCTCCCCTAGGCTGAGGCTAGGGCTCCCCTAGCCTTCAGGCTAGGGCACCCCTAGGCTTTAGGCTCCCCTAGGCTAAGGCTAGGGCTCCCCTAGCCTTCAGGCTAGGGCACCCCTAGGCTTTAGGCTCCCCTAGGCTAAGGCTAGGGCTCCCCTAGCCTTCAGGCTAGGGCACCCCTAGGCTTTAGGCTCCCCTAGGCTAAGGCTAGGGCTCCCCTAGCCTTCAGGCTAGGGCACCCCTAGGCTTTAGGCTCCCCTAGGCTAAGGCTAGGGCTCCCCTAGCCTTCAGGCTAGGGCACCCCTAGGCATTAGGCTCCCCTAGGCTAAGGCTAGGGCTCCCCTAGCCTTCAGGCTAGGGCACCCCTAGGCTTTAGGCTCCCCTAGGCTAAGGCTAGGGCTCCCCTAGCCTTCAGGCTAGGGCACCCCTAGGCTTTAGGCTCCCCTAGGCTAAGGCTAGGGCTCCCCTAGCCTTCAGGCTAGGGCACCCCTAGGCTTTAGGCTCCCCTAGGCTGAGGCTAGGGCTCCCCTAGCCTTCAGGCTAGGGCACCCCTAGGCTTTAGGCTAGGGCTCCCCTAGGCTGAGGCTAGGGCTCCCCTAGCCTTCAGGCTAGGGCACCCCTAGGCTTTAGGCTAGGGCTCCCCTAGGCTGAGGCTAGGGCTCCCCTAGCCTTCAGGCTAGGGCACCCCTAGGCTTTAGGCTAGGGCTCCCCTAGGCTGAGGCTAGGGCTCCCCTAGCCTTCAGGCTAGGGCACCCCTAGGCTTTAGGCTAGGGCTCCCCTAGGCTGAGGCTAGGGCTCCCCTAGCCTTCAGGCTAGGGCACCCCTAGGCTTTAGGCTAGGCTCCCCTAGGCTGAGGCTAGGGCTCCCCTAGCCTTCAGGCTAGGGCACCCCTAGGCTTTAGGCTAGGGCTCCCCTAGGCTGAGGCTAGGGCTCCCCTAGCCTTCAGGCTAGGGCACCCCTAGGCTTTAGGCTAGGGCTCCCCTAGGCTGAGGCTAGGGCTCCCCTAGCCTTCAGGCTAGGGCACCCCTAGGCTTTAGGCTCCCCTAGGCTAAGGCTAGGGCTCCCCTAGCCTTCAGGCTAGGGCACCCCTAGGCTTTAGGCTCCCCTAGGCTAAGGCTAGGGCTCCCCTAGCCTTCAGGCTAGGGCACCCCTAGGCTTTAGGCTCCCCTAGGCTAAGGCTAGGGCTCCCCTAGCCTTCAGGCTAGGGCACCCCTAGGCTTTAGGCTCCCCTAGGCTAAGGCTAGGGCTCCCCTAGCCTTCAGGCTAGGGCACCCCTAGGCTTTAGGCTCCCCTAGGCTAAGGCTAGGGCTCCCCTAGCCTTCAGGCTAGGGCACCCCTAGGCTTTAGGCTCCCCTAGGCTAAGGCTAGGGCTCCCCTAGCCTTCAGGCTAGGGCACCCCTAGGCTTTAGGCTCCCCTAGGCTAAGGCTAGGGCTCCCCTAGCCTTCAGGCTAGGGCACCCCTAGGCTTTAGGCTCCCCTAGGCTAAGGCTAGGGCTCCCCTAGCCTTCAGGCTAGGGCACCCCTAGGCTTTAGGCTAGGGCTCCCCTAGGCTAAGGCTAGGGCTCCCCTAGCCTTCAGGCTAGGGCACCCCTAGGCTTTAGGCTAGGGCTCCCCTAGGCTAAGGCTAGGGCTCCCCTAGCCTTCAGGCTAGGGCACCCCTAGGCTTTAGGCTAGGGCTCCCCTAGGCTAAGGCTAGGGCTCCCCTAGCCTTCAGGCTAGGGCACCCCTAGGCTTTAGGCTCCCCTAGGCTAAGGCTAGGGCTCCCCTAGCCTTCAGGCTAGGGCACCCCTAGGCTTTAGGCTAGGGCTCCCCTAGGCTAAGGCTAGGGCTCCCCTAGCCTTCAGGCTAGGGCACCCCTAGGCTTTAGGCTCCCCTAGGCTAAGGCTAGGGCACCCCTAGGCTTTAGGCTAGGGCTCCCCTAGGCTAAGGCTAGGGCTCCCATAGCCTTCAGGCTAGGGCACCCCTAGGCTTTAGGCTACCCTAGGCTAAGGCTAGGGCTCCCCTAGCCTTCAGGCTAGGGCACCCCTAGTCTTTAGGCTAGGGCTCCCCTAGGCTAAGGCTAGGGCTCCCCTAGCCTTCAGGCTAGGGCACCCCTAGGCTTTAGGCTCCCCTAGGCTAAGGCTAGGGCTCCCCTAGCCTTCAGGCTAGGGCACCCCTAGGCTTTAGGCTAGGGCTCCCCTAGGCTAAGGCTAGGGCTCCCCTAGCCTTCAGGCTAGGGCACCCCTAGGCTTTAGGCTCCCCTAGGCTAAGGCTAGGGCTCCCCTAGCCTTCAGGCTAGGGCACCCCTAGGCTTTAGGCTAGGGCTCCCCTAGGCTAAGGCTAGGGCTCCCCTAGCCTTCAGGCTAGGGCACCCCTAGGCTTTAGGCTCCCCTAGGCTAAGGCTAGGGCTCCCCTAGCCTTCAGGCTAGGGCACCCCTAGGCTTTAGGCTAGGGCTCCCCTAGGCTAAGGCTAGGGCTCCCCTAGCCTTCAGGCTAGGGCACCCCTATGCTTTAGGCTCCCCTAGGCTAAGGCTAGGGCTCCCCTAGCCTTCAGGCTAGGGCACCCCTAGGCTTTAGGCTAGGGCTCCCCTAGGCTAAGGCTAGGGCTCCCCTAGCCTTCAGGCTAGGGCACCCCTAGGCTTTAGGCTCCCCTAGGCTAAGGCTAGGGCTCCCCTAGCCTTCAGGCTAGGGCACCCCTAGGCTTTAGGCTAGGGCTCCCCTAGGCTAAGGCTAGGGCTCCCCTAGCCTTCAGGCTAGGGCACCCCTAGGCTTTAGGCTAGGGCTCCCCTAGGCTAAGGCTAGGGCTCCCCTAGCCTTCAGGCTGGGGCACCCCTAGGCTTTAGGCTCCCCTAGGCTAAGGCTAGGGCTCCCCTAGCCTTCAGGCTGGGGCACCCCTAGGCTTTAGGCTCCCCTCGGCTAAGGCTAGGGCTCCCCTAGCCTTCAGGCTAGGGCACCCCTAGGCTTTAGGCTCCCCTAGGCTAAGGCTAGGGCTCCCCTAGCCTTCAAGCTAGGGCATCCCTAGGCTTTAGGCTCCCCTAGGCTAAGGCTAGGGCTCCCCTAGCCTTCAGGCTAGGGCACCCCTAGGCTTTAGGCTCCCCTAGGCTAAGGCTAGGGCTACCCTAGGCTAAGGCTAGGGCTCCCCTAGCCTTCAGGCTAGGGCACCCCTAGGCTTTAGGCTCCCCTAGGCTAAGGCTAGGGCTCCCCTAGCCTTCAGGCTAGGGCACCCCTAGGCTTTAGGCTCCCCTAGGCTAAGGCTAGGGCTCCCCTAGCCTTCAGGCTAGGGCTCCCCTAGGCTTTAGGCTCCCCTAGGCTAAGGCTAGGGCTCCCCTAGCCTTCAGGCTAGGGCACCCCTAGGCTTTAGGCTCCCCTAGGCTAAGGCTAGGGCTCCCCTAGCCTTCAGGCTAGGGCACCCCTAGGCTTTAGGCTAGGGCTCCCCTAGGCTTTAGGCTAGGTCTCCCCTAGCCTTCAGGCTGGGGCACCCCTAGGCTTTAGGCTCCCCTAGGCTGAGGCCAGGGCTCCCCGAGCCCTCAGGCTGGGGCAGCCCTGGGCTTTAGGCTAGGGCTCCCCTAGGCTGAGGCCAGGGCTCTCCGAGCCCTCAGGCGGGGGCAGCCCTGGGCTTTAGGCTAGGGCTCCCCTAGGCTGAGGCCAGGGCTCCCCGAGCCCTCAGGCGGGGGCACCCCTGGGCTTTAGGCTAGGGCTCACCTAGGCTGAGGCTAGGGCTCCCCGAGCCTTCAGGCTAGGGCTCCCCTAGGCTGAGGCCAGGGCTCCCTGAGCCCTCAGGCGGGGGCAGCCCTGGGCTTTAGGCTAGGGCTCCCCTTGGCTGAGGCCAGGGCTCCCCGAGCCCTCAGGCGGGGGCAGCCCTGGGCTTTAGGCTAGGGCTCCCCTAGGCTGAGGCCAGGGCTCCCCGAGCCCTCAGGCGGGGGCAGCCCTGGGCTTTAGGCTAGGGCTCCCCTAGGCTGAGGCCAGGGCTCCCCGAGCCCTCAGGCGGGGGCAGCCCTGGGCTTTAGGCTAGGGCTCCCCTAGGCTGAGGCCAGGGCTCCCCGAGCCCTCAGGCGGGGGCAGCCCTGGGCTTTAGGCTAGGGCTCCCCTAGGCTGAGGCCAGGGCTCCCCGAGCCCTCAGGCGGGGGCACCCCTGGGCTTTAGGCTCGGGCTCCCCTAGGCTGAGGCCAGGGCTCCCCGAGCCCTCAGGCGGGGGCAGCCCTGGGCTTTAGGCTAGGGCTCCCCTAGGCTGAGGCCAGGGCTCCTGAGCCCTCAGGCGGGGGCAGCCCTGGGCTTTAGGCTAGGGCTCCCCTAGGCTGAGGCCAGGGCTCCCCGAGCCCTCAGGCGGGGGCAGCCCTGGGCTTTAGGCTAGGGCTCCCCTAGGCGGAGGCCAGGGCTCCCTGAGCCCTCAGGCGGGGGCAGCCCTGGGCTTTAGGCTAGGGCTCCCTAGGCGGAGGCCAGGGCTCCCCGAGCCCTCAGGCGGGGGCAGCCCTGGGCTTTAGGCTAGGGCTCCCCTAGGCTGAGGCCAGGGCTCCCCGAGCCCTCAGGCGGGGGCAGCCCTGGGCTTTAGGCTAGGGCTCCCCTAGGCTGAGGCCAGGGCTCCCCGAGCCCTCAGGCGGGGGCAGCCCTGGGCTTTAGGCTAGGGCTCCCCTAGGCTGAGGCCAGGGCTCCCCGAGCCCTCAGGCGGGGGCAGCCCTGGGCTTTAGGCTAGGGCTCCCCTAGGCTGAGGCCAGGGCTCCCCGAGCCCTCAGGCGGGGGCAGCCCTGGGCTTTAGGCTAGGGCTCCCCTAGGCTGAGGCCAGGGCTCCCCCAGCCCTCAGGCGGGGGCAGCCCTGGGCTTTAGGCTAGGGCTCCCCTAGGCTGAGGCCAGGGCTCCCCAAGCCTTCAGGCTAGGGCACCCCTAGGCTTTAGGCTAGGGCTCCCCTAGGCTAAGGCTAGGGCTCCCCTAGCCTTCAGGCTAGGGCACCCCTAGGCTTTAGGCTCCCCTAGGCTGAGGCTAGGGCTCCCCTAGCCTTCAGGCTAGGGCACCCCTAGGCTTTAGGCTCCCCTAGGCTGAGGCTAGGGCTCCCTAGCCTTCAGGCTAGGGCACCCCTAGGCTTTAGGCTCCCCTAGGCTGAGGCTAGGGCTCCCCGAGCCTTCAGGCTAGGGCACCCTTAGGCTTTAGGCTAGGGCTCCCCTAGGCTGAGGCTAGGGCTCCCCTAGCCTTCAGGCTAGGGCACCCCTAGGCTTTAGGCTAGGGCTCCCCTAGGCTGAGGCTAGGGCTCCCCTAGCCTTCAGGCTAGGGCACCCCTAGGCTTTAGGCTAGGGCTCCCCTAGGCAGAGGCTAGGGCTCCCCTAGCCTTCAGGCTAGGGCACCCCTAGGCTTTAGGCTAGGGCTCCCCTAGGCTGAGGCTAGGGCTCCCCTAGCCTTCAGGCTAGGGCACCCCTAGGCTTTAGGCTAGGGCTCCCCTAGGCTGAGGCTAGGGCTCCCCTAGCCTTCAGGCTAGGGCACCCCTAGGCTTTAGGCTAGGGCTCCCCTAGGCTGAGGCTAGGGCTCCCCTAGCCTTCAGGCTAGGGCACCCCTAGGCTTTAGGCTAGGGCTCCCCTAGGCTGAGGCTAGGGCTCCCCTAGCCTTCAGGCTAGGGCACCCCTAGGCTTTAGGCTAGGGCTCCCCTAGGCTGAGGCCAGGGCTCCCCGAGCCCTCAGGCGGGGGCACCCCTGGGCTTTAGGCTCGGGCTCCCCTAGGCTGAGGCCAGGGCTCCCCGAGCCATCAGGCGGGGGCAGCCCTGGGCTTTAGGCTAGGGCTCCCCTTGGCTGAGGCCAGGGCTCCCCGAGCCCTCAGGCGGGGGCAGCCCTGGGCTTTAGGCTAGGGCTCCCTAGGCTGAGGCCAGGGCTCCCCGAGCCCTCAGGCGGGGGCAGCCCTGGGCTTTAGGCTAGGGCTCCCCTAGGCTGAGGCCAGGGCTCCCCGAGCCCTCAGGCGGGGGCAGCCCTGGGCTTTAGGCTAGGGCTCCCCTAGGCTGAGGCCAGGGCTCCCCGAGCCCTCAGGCGGGGGCAGCCCTGGGCTTTAGGCTAGGGCTCCCCTAGGCTGAGGCCAGGGCTCCCCGAGCCCTCAGGCGGGGGCACCCCTGGGCTTTAGGCTCGGGCTCCCCTAGGCTGAGGCCAGGGCTCCCGAGCCCTCAGGCGGGGGCAGCCCTGGGCTTTAGGCTAGGGCTCCCCTAGGCTGAGGCCAGGGCTCCTGAGCCCTCAGGCGGGGGCAGCCCTGGGCTTTAGGCTAGGGCTCCCCTAGGCTGAGGCCAGGGCTCCCCGAGCCCTCAGGCGGGGGCAGCCCTGGGCTTTAGGCTAGGGCTCCCCTAGGCGGAGGCCAGGGCTCCCCGAGCCCTCAGGCGGGGGCAGCCCTGGGCTTTAGGCTAGGGCTCCCCTAGGCGGAGGCCAGGGCTCCCCGAGCCCTCAGGCGGGGGCAGCCCTGGGCTTTAGGCTAGGGCTCCCCTAGGCTGAGGCCAGGGCTCCCCGAGCCCTCAGGCGGGGGCAGCCCTGGGCTTTAGGCTAGGGCTCCCCTAGGCTGAGGCCAGGGCTCCCCGAGCCCTCAGGCGGGGGCAGCCCTGGGCTTTAGGCTAGGGCTCCCCTAGGCTGAGGCCAGGGCTCCCCGAGCCCTCAGGCGGGGGCAGCCCTGGGCTTTAGGCTAGGGCTCCCCTAGGCTGAGGCCAGGGCTCCCCGAGCCCTCAGGCGGGGGCAGCCCTGGGCTTTAGGCTAGGGCTCCCCTAGGCTGAGGCCAGGGCTCCCCGAGCCCTCAGGCGGGGGCAGCCCTGGGCTTTAGGCTCGGGCTCCCCTAGGCTAAGGCTAGGGCTCCCCTAGCCTTCAGGCTAGGGCTCCCCTAGGCTTTAGGCTCCCCTAGGCTAAGGCTAGGGCTCCCCTAGCCTTCAGGCTAGGGCACCCCTAGGCTTTAGGCTCCCCTAGGCTAAGGCTAGGGCTCCCCTAGCCTTCAGGCTAGGGCACCCCTAGGCTTTAGGCTAGGGCTCCCCTAGGCTTTAGGCTAGGTCTCCCCTAGCCTTCAGGCTGGGGCACCCCTAGGCTTTAGGCTCCCCTAGGCTGAGGCCAGGGCTCCCCGAGCCCTCAGGCTGGGGCAGCCCTGGGCTTTAGGCTAGGGCTCCCCTAGGCTGAGGCCAGGGCTCTCCGAGCCCTCAGGCGGGGGCAGCCCTGGGCTTTAGGCTAGGGCTCCCCTAGGCTGAGGCCAGGGCTCCCCGAGCCCTCAGGCGGGGGCACCCCTGGGCTTTAGGCTAGGGCTCACCTAGGCTGAGGCTAGGGCTCCCCGAGCCTTCAGGCTAGGGCTCCCCTAGGCTGAGGCCAGGGCTCCCTGAGCCCTCAGGCGGGGGCAGCCCTGGGCTTTAGGCTAGGGCTCCCCTTGGCTGAGGCCAGGGCTCCCCGAGCCCTCAGGCGGGGGCAGCCCTGGGCTTTAGGCTAGGGCTCCCCTAGGCT
This sequence comes from Tenrec ecaudatus, assembly GCF_050624435.1. Lineage (NCBI taxonomy): Eukaryota > Metazoa > Chordata > Mammalia > Afrosoricida > Tenrecidae > Tenrec > Tenrec ecaudatus. Next base: position 59,104 of record NW_027457792.1, read on the forward strand.
GAGGCCAGGGCTCCCCGAGCCCTCAGGCGGGGGCAGCCCTGGGCTTTAGGCTAGGGCTCCCCTAGGCTGAGGCCAGGGCTCCCCGAGCCCTCAGGCGGGGGCAGCCCTGGGCTTTAGGCTAGGGCTCCCCTAGGCTGAGGCCAGGGCTCCCCGAGCCCTCAGGCGGGGGCAGCCCTGGGCTTTAGGCTAGGGCTCCCCTAGGCTGAGGCCAGGGCTCCCCGAGCCCTCAGGCGGGGGCACCCCTGGGCTTTAGGCTCGGGCTCCCCTAGGCTGAGGCCAGGGCTCCCCGAGCCCTCAGGCGGGGGCAGCCCTGGGCTTTAGGCTAGGGCTCCCCTAGGCTGAGGCCAGGGCTCCTGAGCCCTCAGGCGGGGGCAGCCCTGGGCTTTAGGCTAGGGCTCCCCTAGGCTGAGGCCAGGGCTCCCCGAGCCCTCAGGCGGGGGCAGCCCTGGGCTTTAGGCTAGGGCTCCCCTAGGCGGAGGCCAGGGCTCCCTGAGCCCTCAGGCGGGGGCAGCCCTGGGCTTTAGGCTAGGGCTCCCCTAGGCGGAGGCCAGGGCTCCCCGAGCCCTCAGGCGGGGGCAGCCCTGGGCTTTAGGCTAGGGCTCCCCTAGGCTGAGGCCAGGGCTCCCCGAGCCCTCAGGCGGGGGCAGCCCTGGGCTTTAGGCTAGGGCTCCCCTAGGCTGAGGCCAGGGCTCCCCGAGCCCTCAGGCGGGGGCAGCCCTGGGCTTTAGGCTAGGGCTCCCCTAGGCTGAGGCCAGGGCTCCCCGAGCCCTCAGGCGGGGGCAGCCCTGGGCTTTAGGCTAGGGCTCCCCTAGGCTGAGGCCAGGGCTCCCCGAGCCCTCAGGCGGGGGCAGCCCTGGGCTTTAGGCTAGGGCTCCCCTAGGCTGAGGCCAGGGCTCCCCCAGCCCTCAGGCGGGGGCAGCCCTGGGCTTTAGGCTAGGGCTCCCCTAGGCTGAGGCCAGGGCTCCCCAAGCCTTCAGGCTAGGGCACCCCTAGGCTTTAGGCTAGGGCTCCCCTAGGCTAAGGCTAGGGCTCCCCTAGCCTTCAGGCTAGGGCACCCCTAGGCTTTAGGCTCCCCTAGGCTGAGGCTAGGGCTCCCCTAGCCTTCAGGCTAGGGCACCCCTAGGCTTTAGGCTCCCCTAGGCTGAGGCTAGGGCTCCCCTAGCCTTCAGGCTAGGGCACCCCTAGGCTTTAGGCTCCCCTAGGCTGAGGCTAGGGCTCCCCGAGCCTTCAGGCTAGGGCACCCTTAGGCTTTAGGCTAGGGCTCCCCTAGGCTGAGGCTAGGGCTCCCCTAGCCTTCAGGCTAGGGCACCCCTAGGCTTTAGGCTAGGGCTCCCCTAGGCTGAGGCTAGGGCTCCCCTAGCCTTCAGGCTAGGGCACCCCTAGGCTTTAGGCTAGGGCTCCCCTAGGCAGAGGCTAGGGCTCCCCTAGCCTTCAGGCTAGGGCACCCCTAGGCTTTAGGCTAGGGCTCCCCTAGGCTGAGGCTAGGGCTCCCCTAGCCTTCAGGCTAGGGCACCCCTAGGCTTTAGGCTAGGGCTCCCCTAGGCTGAGGCTAGGGCTCCCCTAGCCTTCAGGCTAGGGCACCCCTAGGCTTTAGGCTAGGGCTCCCCTAGGCTGAGGCTAGGGCTCCCCTAGCCTTCAGGCTAGGGCACCCCTAGGCTTTAGGCTAGGGCTCCCCTAGGCTGAGGCTAGGGCTCCCCTAGCCTTCAGGCTAGGGCACCCCTAGGCTTTAGGCTAGGGCTCCCCTAGGCTGAGGCCAGGGCTCCCCGAGCCCTCAGGCGGGGGCACCCCTGGGCTTTAGGCTCGGGCTCCCCTAGGCTGAGGCCAGGGCTCCCCGAGCCATCAGGCGGGGGCAGCCCTTGGCTTTAGGCTAGGGCTCCCCTAGGCTGAGGCCAGGGCTCCCGAGCCCTCAGGCGGGGGCAGCCCTGGGCTTTAGGCTAGGGCTCCCCTAGGCTGAGGCCAGGGCTCCCCGAGCCCTCAGGCGGGGGCAGCCCTGGGCTTTAGGCTAGGGCTCCCCTAGGCTGAGGCCAGGGCTCCCCGAGCCCTCAGGCGGGGGCAGCCCTGGGCTTTAGGCTAGGGCTCCCCTAGGCGGAGGCCAGGGCTCCCCGAGCCCTCAGGCGGGGGCAGCCCTGGGCTTTAGGCTAGGGCTCCCCTAGGCGGAGGCCAGGGCTCCCCGAGCCCTCAGGCGGGGGCAGCCCTGGGCTTTAGGCTAGGGCTCCCCTAGGCTGAGGCCAGGGCTCCCCGAGCCCTCAGGCGGGGGCAGCCCTGGGCTTTAGGCTAGGGCTCCCCTAGGCTGAGGCCAGGGCTCCTGGAGCCCTCAGGCGGGAGCAGCCCTGGGCTTTAGGCTAGGGCTCCCCTAGGCTGAGGCCAGGGCTCCCCGAGCCCTCAGGCGGGGGCAGCCCTGGGCTTTAGGCTAGGGCTCCCCTAGGCTGAGGCCAGGGCTCCCCCAGCCCTCAGGCGGGGGCAGCCCTGGGCTTTAGGCTAGGGCTCCCCTAGGCTGAGGCCAGGGCTCCCCAAGCCTTCAGGCTAGGGCACCCCTAGGCTTTAGGCTAGGGCTCCCCTAGGCTAAGGCCAGGGCTCCCCTAGCCTTCAGGCTAGGGCACCCCTAGGCTTTAGGCTCCCCTAGGCTGAGACTAGGGCTCCCCTAGCCTTCAGGCTAGGGCACCCCTAGGCTTTAGGCTCCCCTAGGCTGAGGCTAGGGCTCCCCGAGCCTTCAGGCTAGGGCACCCCTAGGCTTTAGGCTCCCCTAGGCTGAGGCTAGGGCTCCCCGAGCCTTCAGGCTAGGGCACCCTTAGGCTTTAGGCTAGGGCTCCCCTAGGCTGAGGCTAGGGCTCCCCGAGCCTTCAGGCTAGGGCACCCCTAGGCTTTAGGCTAGGGCTCCCCTAGGCTGAGGCTAGGGCTCCCCGAGCCTTCAGGCTAGGGCACCCCTATGCTTTAGGCTAGGGCTCCCCTAGGCTGAGGCTAGGGCTCCCCGAGCCTTCAGGCTAGGGCACCCCTAGGCTTTAGGCTAGGGCTCCCCTAGGCTGAGGCTAGGGCTCCCCGAGCCTTCAGGCTAGGGCACCCCTAGGCTTTAGGCTAGGGCTCCCCTAGGCTGAGGCTAGGGCTCCCCGAGCCTTCAGGCTAGGGCACCCCTAGGCTTTAGGCTAGGGCTCCCCTAGGCTGAGGCTAGGGCTCCCCTAGCCTTCAGGCTAGGGCACCCCTAGGCTTTAGGCTAGGGCTCCCCTAGGCTGAGGCTAGGGCTCCCCTAGCCTTCAGGCTAGGGCACCCCTAGGTTTTAGGCTAGGGCTCCCCTAGGCTGAGGCTAGGGCTCCCCTAGCCTTCAGGCTAGGGCACCCCTAGGCTTTAGGCTAGGGCTCCCCTAGGCTGAGGCTAGGGCACCCCTAGCCTTCAGGCTAGGGCACCCCTAGGCTTTAGGCTAGGGCTCCCCTAGGCTGAGGCTAGGGCTCCCCTAGCCTTCAGGCTAGGGCACCCCTAGGCTTTAGGCTAGGGCTCCCCTAGGCTGAGGCTAGGGCTCCCCTAGCCTTCAGGCTAGGGCACCCCTAGGCTTTAGGCTAGGGCTCCCCTAGGCTGAGGCTAGGGCTCCCCTAGCCTTCAGGCTAGGGCACCCCTAGGCTTTAGGCTAGGGCTCCCCTAGGCTGAGGCTAGGGCTCCCCTAGCCTTCAGGCTAGGGCACCCCTAGGCTTTAGGCTAGGGCTCCCCTAGGCTGAGGCTAGGGCTCCCCTAGCCTTCAGGCTAGGGCACCCCTAGGCTTTAGGCTAGGGCTCCCCTAGGCTGAGGCTAGGGCTCCCCTAGCCTTCAGGCTAGGGCACCCCTAGGCTTTAGGCTAGGGCTCCCCTAGGCTGAGGCTAGGGCTCCCCTAGCCTTCAGGCTAGGGCACCCCTAGGCTTTAGGCTAGGGCTCCCCTAGGCTGAGGCTAGGGCTCCCCTAGCCTTCAGGCTAGGGCACCCCTAGGCTTTAGGCTAGGGCTCCCCTAGGCTGAGGCTAGGGCTCCCCTAGCCTTCAGGCTAGGGCACCCCTAGGCTTTAGGCTAGGGCACCCCTAGGCTGAGGCTAGGGCTCCCCTAGCCTTCAGGCTAGGGCACCCCTAGGCTTTAGGCTAGGGCTCCCCTAGGCTGAGGCTAGGGCTCCCCTAGCCTTCAGGCTAGGGCACCCCTAGGCTTTAGGCTAGGGCTCCCCTAGGCTGAGGCTAGGGCTCCCCTAGCCTTCAGGCTAGGGCACCCCTAGGCTTTAGGCTAGGGCTCCCCTAGGCTGAGGCTAGGGCTCCCCTAGCCTTCAGGCTAGGGCACCCCTAGGCTTTAGGCTAGGGCTCCCCTAGGCTGAGGCTAGGGCTCCCCTAGCCTTCAGGCTAGGGCACCCCTAGGCTTTAGGCTAGGGCTCCCCTAGGCTGAGGCTAGGGCTCCCCTAGCCTTCAGGCTAGGGCACCCCTAGGCTTTAGGCTAGGGCTCCCCTAGGCTGAGGCTAGGGCTCCCCTAGCCTTCAGGCTAGGGCACCCCTAGGCTTTAGGCTAGGGCTCCCCTAGGCTGAGGCTAGGGCTCCCCTAGCCTTCAGGCTAGGGCACCCCTAGGCTTTAGGCTAGGGCTCCCCTAGGCTGAGGCTAGGGCTCCCCTAGCCTTCAGGCTAGGGCACCCCTAGGCTTTAGGCTAGGGCTCCCCTAGGCTGAGGCTAGGGCTCCCCTAGCCTTCAGGCTAGGGCACCCCTAGGCTTTAGGCTAGGGCTCCCCTAGGCTGAGGCTAGGGCTCCCCTAGCCTTCAGGCTAGGGCACCCCTAGGCTTTAGGCTAGGGCTCCCCTAGGCTGAGGCTAGGGCTCCCCTAGCCTTCAGGCTAGGGCACAACTAGGCTTTAGGCTAGGGCTCCCCTAGGCTGAGGCTAGGGCTCCCCTAGCCTTCAGGCTAGGGCACCCCTAGGCTTTAGGCTAGGGCTCCCCTAGGCCGAGGCTAGGGCTCCCCTAGCCTTCAGGCTAGGGCACCCCTAGGCTTTAGGCTAGGGCTCCCCTAGGCCGAGGCTAGGGCTCCCCTAGCCTTCAGGCTAGGGCACCGCTAGGCTTTAGGCTAGGGCTCCCCTAGGCCGAGGCTAGGGCTCCCCTAGCCTTCAGGCTAGGGCACCCCTAGGCTTTAGGCTAGGGCTCCCCTAGGCCGAGGCTAGGGCTCCCCTAGCCTTCAGGCTAGGGCACCCCTAGGCTTTAGGCTAGGGCTCCCCTAGGCCGAGGCTAGGGCTCCCCTAGCCTTCAGGCTAGGGCACCCCTAGGCTTTAGGCTAGGGCTCCCCTAGGCTAAGGCTAGGGCTCCCCTAGCCTTCAGGCTAGGGCACCCCTAGGCTTTAGGCTCCCCTAGGCTAAGGCTAGGGCTCCCCTAGCCTTCAGGCTAGGGCACCCCTAGGCTTTAGGCTCCCCTAGGCTAAGGCTAGGGCTCCCCTAGCCTTCAGGCTAGGGCACCCCTAGGCTTTAGGCTCCCCTAGGCTAAGGCTAGGGCTCCCCTAGCCTTCAGGCTAGGGCACCCCTAGGCTTTAGGCTCCCCTAGGCTAAGGCTAGGGCTCCCCTAGCCTTCAGGCTAGGGCACCCCTAGGCTTTAGGCTCCCCTAGGCTAAGGCTAGGGCTCCCCTAGCCTTCAGGCTAGGGCACCCCTAGGCTTTAGGCTCCCCTAGGCTAAGGCTAGGGCTCCCCTAGCCTTCAGGCTAGGGCACCCCTAGGCTTTAGGCTCCCCTAGGCTAAGGCTAGGGCTCCCCTAGCCTTCAGGCTAGGGCACCCCTAGGCTTTAGGCTCCCCTAGGCTAAGGCTAGGGCTCCCCTAGCCTTCAGGCTAGGGCACCCCTAGGCTTTAGGCTCCCCTAGGCTAAGGCTAGGGCTCCCCTAGCCTTCAGGCTAGGGCACCCCTAGGCTTTAGGCTCCCCTAGGCTAAGGCTAGGGCTCCCCTAGCCTTCAGGCTAGGGCACCCCTAGGCTTTAGGCTCCCCTAGGCTAAGGCTAGGGCTCCCCTAGCCTTCAGGCTAGGGCACCCCTAGGCTTTAGGCTAGGGCTCCCCTAGGCTAAGGCTAGGGCTCCCCTAGCCTTCAGGCTAGGGCACCCCTAGGCTTTAGGCTAGGGCTCCCCTAGGCTAAGGCTAGGGCTCCCCTAGCCTTCAGGCTAGGGCACCCCTAGGCTTTAGGCTAGGGCTCCCCTAGGCTAAGGCTAGGGCTCCCCTAGCCTTCAGGCTAGGGCACCCCTAGGCTTTAGGCTCCCCTAGGCTAAGGCTAGGGCTCCCCTAGCCTTCAGGCTAGGGCACCCCTAGGCTTTAGGCTCCCCTAGGCTAAGGCTAGGGCTCCCCTAGCCTTCAGGCTAGGGCACCCCTAGGCTTTAGGCTAGGGCTCCCCTAGGCTAAGGCTAGGGCTCCCCTAGCCTTCAGGCTAGGGCACCCCTAGGCTTTAGGCTCCCCTAGGCTAAGGCTAGGGCACCCCTAGGCTTTAGGCTAGGGCTCCCCTAGGCTAAGGCTAGGGCTCCCATAGCCTTCAGGCTAGGGCACCCCTAGGCTTTAGGCTACCCTAGGCTAAGGCTAGGGCTCCCCTAGCCTTCAGGCTAGGGCACCCCTAGTCTTTAGGCTAGGGCTCCCCTAGGCTAAGGCTAGGGCTCCCCTAGCCTTCAGGCTAGGGCACCCCTAGGCTTTAGGCTCCCCTAGGCTAAGGCTAGGGCTCCCCTAGCCTTCAGGCTAGGGCACCCCTAGGCTTTAGGCTAGGGCTCCCCTAGGCTAAGGCTAGGGCTCCCCTAGCCTTCAGGCTAGGGCACCCCTAGGCTTTAGGCTCCCCTAGGCTAAGGCTAGGGCTCCCCTAGCCTTCAGGCTAGGGCACCCCTAGGCTTTAGGCTAGGGCTCCCCTAGGCTAAGGCTAGGGCTCCCCTAGCCTTCAGGCTAGGGCACCCCTAGGCTTTAGGCTCCCCTAGGCTAAGGCTAGGGCTCCCCTAGCCTTCAGGCTAGGGCACCCCTAGGCTTTAGGCTAGGGCTCCCCTAGGCTAAGGCTAGGGCTCCCCTAGCCTTCAGGCTAGGGCACCCCTAGGCTTTAGGCTCCCCTAGGCTAAGGCTAGGGCTCCCCTAGCCTTCAGGCTAGGGCACCCCTAGGCTTTAGGCTAGGGCTCCCCTAGGCTAAGGCTAGGGCTCCCCTAGCCTTCAGGCTAGGGCACCCCTAGGCTTTAGGCTCCCCTAGGCTAAGGCTAGGGCTCCCCTAGCCTTCAGGCTAGGGCACCCCTAGGCTTTAGGCTAGGGCTCCCCTAGGCTAAGGCTAGGGCTCCCCTAGCCTTCAGGCTAGGGCACCCCTAGGCTTTAGGCTCCCCTAGGCTAAGGCTAGGGCTCCCCTAGCCTTCAGGCTAGGGCACCCCTAGGCTTTAGGCTAGGGCTCCCCTAGGCTAAGGCTAGGGCTCCCCTAGCCTTCAGGCTGGGGCACCCCTAGGCTTTAGGCTCCCCTCGGCTAAGGCTAGGGCTCCCCTAGCCTTCAGGCTGGGGCACCCCTAGGCTTTAGGCTCCCCTCGGCTAAGGCTAGGGCTCCCCTAGCCTTCAGGCTGGGGCACCCCTAGGCTTTAGGCTCCCCTCGGCTAAGGCTAGGGCTCCCCTAGCCTTCAGGCTGGGGCACCCCTAGGCTTTAGGCTCCCCTCGGCTAAGGCTAGGGCTCCCCTAGCCTTCAGGCTGGGCCACCCCTAGGCTTTAGGCTAGGGCTCCCCTCGGCTAAGGCTAGGGCTCCCCTAGCCTTCAGGCTGGGCCACCCCTAGGCTTTAGGCTAGGGCTCCCCTCGGCTAAGGCTAGGGCTCCCCTAGCCTTCAGGCTGGGCCACCCCTAGGCTTTAGGCTAGGGCTCCCCTCGGCTAAGGCTAGGGCTCCCCTAGCCTTCAGGCTGGGCCACCCCTAGGCTTTAGGCTAGGGCTCCCCTCGGCTAAGGCTAGGGCTCCCCTAGCCTTCAGGCTGGGCCACCCCTAGGCTTTAGGCTAGGGCTCCCCTCGGCTAAGGCTAGGGCTCCCCTAGCCTTCAGGCTGGGCCACCCCTAGGCTTTAGGCTAGGGCTCCCCTCGGCTAAGGCTAGGGCTCCCCTAGCCTTCAGGCTGGGCCACCCCTAGGCTTTAGGCTAGGGCTCCCCTCGGCTAAGGCTAGGGCTCCCCTAGCCTTCAGGCTGGGCCACCCCTAGGCTTTAGGCTAGGGCTCCCCTCGGCTAAGGCTAGGGCTCCCCTAGCCTTCAGGCTGGGCCACCCCTAGGCTTTAGGCTAGGGCTCCCCTCGGCTAAGGCTAGGGCTCCCCTAGCCTTCAGGCTGGGCCACCCCTAGGCTTTAGGCTAGGGCTCCCCTCGGCTAAGGCTAGGGCTCCCCTAGCCTTCAGGCTGGGCCACCCCTAGGCTTTAGGCTAGGGCTCCCCTCGGCTAAGGCTAGGGCTCCCCTAGCCTTCAGGCTGGGCCACCCCTAGGCTTTAGGCTAGGGCTCCCCTCGGCTAAGGCTAGGGCTCCCCTAGCCTTCAGGCTGGGCCACCCCTAGGCTTTAGGCTAGGGCTCCCCTCGGCTAAGGCTAGGGCTCCCCTAGCCTTCAGGCTGGGCCACCCCTAGGCTTTAGGCTAGGGCTCCCCTCGGCTAAGGCTAGGGCTCCCCTAGCCTTCAGGCTGGGCCACCCCTAGGCTTTAGGCTAGGGCTCCCCTCGGCTAAGGCTAGGGCTCCCCTAGCCTTCAGGCTGGGCCACCCCTAGGCTTTAGGCTAGGGCTCCCCTCGGCTAAGGCTAGGGCTCCCCTAGCCTTCAGGCTGGGCCACCCCTAGGCTTTAGGCTAGGGCTCCCCTCGGCTAAGGCTAGGGCTCCCCTAGCCTTCAGGCTGGGCCACCCCTAGGCTTTAGGCTAGGGCTCCCCTCGGCTAAGGCTAGGGCTCCCCTAGCCTTCAGGCTGGGCCACCCCTAGGCTTTAGGCTAGGGCTCCCCTCGGCTAAGGCTAGGGCTCCCCTAGCCTTCAGGCTGGGCCACCCCTAGGCTTTAGGCTAGGGCTCCCCTCGGCTAAGGCTAGGGCTCCCCTAGCCTTCAGGCTGGGCCACCCCTAGGCTTTAGGCTAGGGCTCCCCTCGGCTAAGGCTAGGGCTCCCCTAGCCTTCAGGCTGGGCCACCCCTAGGCTTTAGGCTAGGGCTCCCCTCGGCTAAGGCTAGGGCTCCCCTAGCCTTCAGGCTGGGCCACCCCTAGGCTTTAGGCTAGGGCTCCCCTCGGCTAAGGCTAGGGCTCCCCTAGCCTTCAGGCTGGGCCACCCCTAGGCTTTAGGCTAGGGCTCCCCTCGGCTAAGGCTAGGGCTCCCCTAGCCTTCAGGCTGGGCCACCCCTAGGCTTTAGGCTAGGGCTCCCCTCGGCTAAGGCTAGGGCTCCCCTAGCCTTCAGGCTGGGCCACCCCTAGGCTTTAGGCTAGGGCTCCCCTCGGCTAAGGCTAGGGCTCCCCTAGCCTTCAGGCTGGGCCACCCCTAGGCTTTAGGCTAGGGCTCCCCTCGGCTAAGGCTAGGGCTCCCCTAGCCTTCAGGCTGGGCCACCCCTAGGCTTTAGGCTAGGGCTCCCCTCGGCTAAGGCTAGGGCTCCCCTAGCCTTCAGGCTGGGCCACCCCTAGGCTTTAGGCTAGGGCTCCCCTCGGCTAAGGCTAGGGCTCCCCTAGCCTTCAGGCTGGGCCACCCCTAGGCTTTAGGCTAGGGCTCCCCTCGGCTAAGGCTAGGGCTCCCCTAGCCTTCAGGCTGGGCCACCCCTAGGCTTTAGGCTAGGGCACCCCTAGGCTTAGGGCTCCCCTAGCCTTCAGGCTAGGGCACTCCTAGGCTTAGGGCTCCCCTAGGCTAAGGCTAGGGCTCCCCTGGCCTCCAGGCTAGGGCACCCCTAGGCTTTGGGCTCCCCTAGGCTAAGGCTAGGGCTCCCCTGGCCTCCAGGCTAGGGCACCCCTAGGCTTTGGGCTCCCCTAGGCTAAGGCTAGGGCTCCCCTGGCCTCCAGGCTAGGGCACCCTAGGCTTTGGGCTCCCCTAGGCTAAGGCTAGGGCTCCCCTGGCCTCCAGGCTAGGGCACCCCGAGGCGTTGGGCTCCCCTAGGCTAAGGCTAGGGCTCCCCTGGCCTCCAGGCTAGGGCACCCCGAGGCGTTGGGCTCCCCTAGGCTAAGGCTAGGGCTCCCCTGGCCTCCAGGCTAGGGCACCCCGAGGCTTTGGGCTCCCCTAGGCTAAGGCTAGGGCTCCCCTAGCCTCCAGGCTAGGGCACCCCGAGGCTTTGGGCTCCCCTAGGCTAAGGCTAGGGCTCCCCTAGCCTCCAGGCTAGGGCACCCCGAGGCTTTGGGCTCCCCTAGGCTAAGGCTAGGGCTCCCCTAGCCTCCAGGCTAGGGCACCCCGAGGCTTTGGGCTCCCCTAGGCTAAGGCTAGGGCTCCCCTAGCCTCCAGGCTAGGGCACCCCGAGGCTTTGGGCTCCCCTAGGCTAAGGCTAGGGCTCCCCTAGCCTCCAGGCTAGGGCACCCCGAGGCTTTGGGCTCCCCTAGGCTAAGGCTAGGGCTCCCCTAGCCTCCAGGCTAGGGCACCCCGAGGCTTTGGGCTCCCCTAGGCTAAGGCTAGGGCTCCCCTAGCCTCCAGGCTAGGGCACCCCGAGGCTTTGGGCTCCCCTAGGCTAAGGCTAGGGCTCCCCTAGCCTCCAGGCTAGGGCACCCCGAGGCTTTGGGCTCCCCTAGGCTAAGGCTAGGGCTCCCCTAGCCCCCAGGCTAGGGCACCCCGAGGCTTTGGGCTCCCCTAGGCTAAGGCTAGGGCTCCCCTAGCCCCCAGGCTAGGGCACCCCGAGGCTTTGGGCTCCCCTAGGCTAAGGCTAGGGCTCCCCTAGCCCCCAGGCTAGGGCACCCCGAGGCTTTGGGCTCCCCTAGGCTAAGGCTAGGGCTCCCCTAGCCCCCAGGCTAGGGCACCCCGAGGCTTTGGGCTCCCCTAGGCTAAGGCTAGGGCTCCCCTAGCCCCCAGGCTAGGGCACCCCGAGGCTTTGGGCTCCCCTAGGCTAAGGCTAGGGCTCCCCTAGCCTCCAGGCTAGGGCACCCCGAGGCTTTGGGCTCCCCTAGGCTAAGGCTAGGGCTCCCCTAGCCCCCAGGCTAGGGCACCCCGAGGCTTTGGGCTCCCCTAGGCTAAGGCTAGGGCTCCCCTAGCCTCCAGGCTAGGGCACCCCGAGGCTTTGGGCTCCACTAGGCTAAGGCTAGGGCTCCCCTAGCCTCCAGGCTAGGGCACGCCGAGGCTTTGGGCTCCCCTAGGCTAAGGCTAGGGCTCCCCTAGCCTCCAGGCTAGGGCACCCTGAGGCTTTGGGCTCCCCTAGGCTAAGGCTAGGGCTCCCCTAGCCTCCAGGCTAGGGCACCCCGAGGCTTTGGGCTCCCCTAGGCTAAGGCTAGGGCTCCCCTAGCCTCCAGGCTAGGGCACCCCGAGGCTTTGGGCTCCCCTAGGCTAAGGCTAGGGCTCCCCTAGCCTCCAGGCTAGGGCACCCCGAGGCTTTGGGCTCCCCTAGGCTAAGGCTAGGGCTCCCCTAGCCTCCAGGCTAGGGCACCCCGAGGCTTTGGGCTCCCCTAGGCTAAGGCTAGGGCTCCCCTAGCCTCCAGGCTAGGGCACCCCGAGGCTTTGGGCTCCCCTAGGCTAAGGCTAGGGCTCCCCTAGCCTTCAGGCTAGGGCACCCCTAGGCTTTAGGCTAGGGCTCCCCTAGGCTAAGGCTAGGGCTCCCCTAGCCTTCAGGCTAGGGCACCCCTAGGCTTTAGGCTCCCCTAGGCTAAGGCTAGGGCTCCCCTAGCCTTCAGGCTAGGGCACCCCTAGGCTTTAGGCTAGGGCTCCCCTAGGCTAAGGCTAGGGCTCCCCTAGCCTTCAGGCTAGGGCACCCCTAGGCTTTAGGCTAGGGCTCCCCTAGGCTAAGGCTAGGGCTCCCCTAGCCTTCAGGCTAGGGCACCCCTAGGCTTTAGGCTAGGGCTCCCCTAGGCTAAGGCTAGGGCTCCCCTAGCCTTCAGGCTAGGGCACCCCTAGGCGTTAGGCTAGGGCTCCCCTAGGCTAAGGCTAGGGCTCCCCTAGCCTTCAGGCTAGGGCACCCCTAGGCTTTAGGCTAGGGCTCCCCTAGGCTAAGGCTAGGGCTCCCCTAGCCTTCAGGCTAGGGCACCCCTAGGCTTTAGGCTAGGGCTCCCCTAGGCTAAGGCTAGGGCTCCCCTAGCCTTCAGGCTAGGGCACCCCTAGGCTTTAGGCTAGGGCTCCCCTAGGCTAAGGCTAGGGCTCCCCTAGCCTTCAGGCTAGGGCACCCCTAGGCTTTAGGCTAGGGCTCCCCTAGGCTAAGGCTAGGGCTCCCCTAGCCTTCAGGCTAGGGCACCCCTAGGCTTTAGGCTAGGGCTCCCCTAGGCTAAGGCTAGGGCTCCCCTAGCCTTCAGGCTAGGGCACCCCTAGGCTTTAGGCTCCCCTAGGCTAAGGCTAGGGCTCCCCTAGCCTTCAGGCTAGGGCACCCCTAGGCTTTAGGCTAGGGCTCCCCTAGGCTAAGGCTAGGGCTCCCCTAGCCTTCAGGCTAGGGCACCCCTAGGCTTTAGGCTCCCCTAGGCTAAGGCTAGGGCTCCCCTAGCCTTCAGGCTAGGGCACCCCTAGGCTTAGGGCTCCCCTAAGCTAAGGCTAGGGCTCCCCTAGCCTTCAGGCTAGGGTACCCCTAGGCTTAGGGCTCCCCTAGGCTAAGGCTAGGGCTCTCCTAGATTTCAGGCTAGGGCACCCCTAGGCTTTGGGCTCCCCTCGGCTAAGGCTAGGGCTCCCCTAGCCTTCAGGCTAGGGCACCCCTAGGCTTAGGGCTCCCCTCGGCTAAGGCTAGGGCTCCCCTAGCCTTCAGGCTAGGGCACCCCTAGGCTTAGGGCTCCCCTCGGCTAAGGCTAGGGCTCCCCTAGCCTTCAGGCTAGGGCACCCCTAGGCTTAGGGCTCCCCTCGGCTAAGGCTAGGGCTCCCCTAGCCTTCAGGCTAGGGCACCCCTAGGCTTAGGGCTCCCCTCGGCTAAGGCTAGGGCTCCCCTAGCCTTCAGGCTAGGGCACCCCTAGGCTTAGGGCTCCCCTCGGCTAAGGCTAGGGCTCCCCTAGCCTTCAGGCTAGGGCACCCCTAGGCTTAGGGCTCCCCTCGGCTAAGGCTAGGGCTCCCCTAGCCTTCAGGCTAGGGCACCCCTAGGCTTAGGGCTCCCCTCGGCTAAGGCTAGGGCTCCCCTAGCCTTCAGGCTAGGGCACCCCTAGGCTTAGGGCTCCCCTCGGCTAAGGCTAGGGCTCCCCTAGCCTTCAGGCTAGGGCACCCCTAGGCTTAGGGCTCCCCTCGGCTAAGGCTAGGGCTCCCCTAGCCTTCAGGCTAGGGCACCCCTAGGCTTAGGGCTCCCCTCGGCTAAGGCTAGGGCTCCCCTAGCCTTCAGGCTAGGGCACCCCTAGGCTTAGGGCTCCCCTCGGCTAAGGCTAGGGCTCCCCTAGCCTTCAGGCTAGGGCACCCCTAGGCTTAGGGCTCCCCTCGGCTAAGGCTAGGGCTCCCCTAGCCTTCAGGCTAGGGCACCCCTAGGCTTAGGGCTCCCCTCGGCTAAGGCTAGGGCTCCCCTAGCCTTCAGGCTAGGGCACCCCTAGGCTTAGGGCTCCCCTCGGCTAAGGCTAGGGCTCCCCTAGCCTTCAGGCTAGGGCACCCCTAGGCTTAGGGCTCCCCTAGGCTAAGGCTAGGGCACCCCTAGGCTTAGGGCTCCCCTAGGCTAAGGCTAGGGCTCCCCTGGCCTCCAGGCTAGGGCACCCCTAGGCTTTGGGCTCCCCTAGGCTAAGGCTAGGGCTCCCCTGGCCTCCAGGCTAGGGCACCCCTAGGCTTTGGGCTCCCCTAGGCTAAGGCTAGGGCTCCCCTGGCCTCCAGGCTAGGGCACCCTAGGCTTTGGGCTCCCCTAGGCTAAGGCTAGGGCTCCCCTGGCCTCCAGGCTAGGGCACCCCGAGGCGTTGGGCTCCCCTAGGCTAAGGCTAGGGCTCCCCTGGCCTCCAGGCTAGGGCACCCCGAGGCGTTGGGCTCCCCTAGGCTAAGGCTAGGGCTCCCCTGGCCTCCAGGCTAGGGCACCCCGAGGCTTTGGGCTCCCCTAGGCTAAGGCTAGGGCTCCCCTGGCCTCCAGGCTAGGGCACCCCGAGGCTTTGGGCTCCCCTAGGCTAAGGCTAGGGCTCCCCTAGCCTCCAGGCTAGGGCACCCCGAGGCTTTGGGCTCCCCTAGGCTAAGGCTAGGGCTCCCCTAGCCTCCAGGCTAGGGCACCCCGAGGCTTTGGGCTCCCCTAGGCTAAGGCTAGGGCTCCCCTAGCCTCCAGGCTAGGGCACCCCGAGGCTTTGGGCTCCCCTAGGCTAAGGCTAGGGCTCCCCTAGCCTCCAGGCTAGGGCACCCCGAGGCTTTGGGCTCCCCTAGGCTAAGGCTAGGGCTCCCCTAGCCTCCAGGCTAGGGCACCCCGAGGCTTTGGGCTCCCCTAGGCTAAGGCTAGGGCTCCCCTAGCCCCCAGGCTAGGGCACCCCGAGGCTTTGGGCTCCCCTAGGCTAAGGCTAGGGCTCCCCTAGCCCCCAGGCTAGGGCACCCCGAGGCTTTGGGCTCCCCTAGGCTAAGGCTAGGGCTCCCCTAGCCCCCAGGCTAGGGCACCCCGAGGCTTTGGGCTCCCCTAGGCTAAGGCTAGGGCTCCCCTAGCCCCCAGGCTAGGGCACCCCGAGGCTTTGGGCTCCCCTAGGCTAAGGCTAGGGCTCCCCTAGCCTCCAGGCTAGGGCACCCCGAGGCTTTGGGCTCCCCTAGGCTAAGGCTAGGGCTCCCCTAGCCTCCAGGCTAGGGCACGCCGAGGCTTTGGGCTCCCCTAGGCTAAGGCTAGGGCTCCCCTAGCCTCCAGGCTAGGGCACCCCGAGGCTTTGGGCTCCCCTAGGCTAAGGCTAGGGCTCCCCTAGCCTCCAGGCTAGGGCACCCCGAGGCTTTGGGCTCCCCTAGGCTAAGGCTAGGGCTCCCCTAGCCTCCAGGCTAGGGCACCCCGAGGCTTTGGGCTCCCCTAGGCTAAGGCTAGGGCTCCCCTAGCCTCCAGGCTAGGGCACCCCGAGGCTTTGGGCTCCCCTAGGCTAAGGCTAGGGCTCCCCTAGCCTCCAGGCTAGGGCACCCCGAGGCTTTGGGCTCCCCTAGGCTAAGGCTAGGGCTCCCCTAGCCTTCAGGCTAGGGCACCCCTAGGCTTTAGGCTAGGGCTCCCCTAGGCTAAGGCTAGGGCTCCCCTAGCCTTCAGGCTAGGGCACCCCTAGGCTTTAGGCTCCCCTAGGCTAAGGCTAGGGCTCCCCTAGCCTTCAGGCTAGGGCACCCCTAGGCTTTAGGCTAGGGCTCCCCTAGGCTAAGGCTAGGGCTCCCCTAGCCTTCAGGCTAGGGCACCCCTAGGCTTTAGGCTAGGGCTCCCCTAGGCTAAGGCTAGGGCTCCCCTAGCCTTCAGGCTAGGGCACCCCTAGGCGTTAGGCTAGGGCTCCCCTAGGCTAAGGCTAGGGCTCCCCTAGCCTTCAGGCTAGGGCACCCCTAGGCGTTAGGCTAGGGCTCCCCTAGGCTAAGGCTAGGGCTCCCCTAGCCTTCAGGCTAGGGCACCCCTAGGCGTTAGGCTAGGGCTCCCCTAGGCTAAGGCTAGGGCTCCCCTAGCCTTCAGGCTAGGGCACCCCTAGGCGTTAGGCTAGGGCTCCCCTAGGCTAAGGCTAGGGCTCCCCTAGCCTTCAGGCTAGGGCACCCCTAGGCTTTAGGCTAGGGCTCCCCTAGGCTAAGGCTAGGGCTCCCCTAGCCTTCAGGCTAGGGCACCCCTAGGCTTTAGGCTAGGGCTCCCCTAGGCTAAGGCTAGGGCTCCCCTAGCCTTCAGGCTAGGGCACCCCTAGGCTTTAGGCTAGGGCTCCCCTAGGCTAAGGCTAGGGCTCCCCTAGCCTTCAGGCTAGGGCACCCCTAGGCTTTAGGCTAGGGCTCCCCTAGGCTAAGGCTAGGGCTCCCCTAGCCTTCAGGCTAGGGCACCCCTAGGCTTTAGGCTCCCCTAGGCTATGGCTAGGGCTCCCCTAGCCTTCAGGCTAGGGCACCCCTAGGCTTTAGGCTAGGGCTCCCCTAGGCTAAGGCTAGGGCTCCCGAAGCCTTCAGGCTAGGGCACCCCTAGGCTTTAGGCTCCCCTAGGCTAAGGCTAGGGCTCCCCTAGCCTTCAGGCTAGGGCACCCCTAGGCTTAGGGCTCCCCTAAGCTAAGGCTAGGGCTCCCCTAGCCTTCAGGCTAGGGTACCCCTAGGCTTAGGGCTCCCCTAGGCTAAGGCTAGGGCTCCCCTAGCCTTCAGGCTAGGGCACCCCTAGGCTTAGGGCTCCCCTAGGCTAAGGCTAGGGCACCCCTAGGCTTAGGGCTCCCCTAGGCTAAGGCTAGGGCTCCCCTGGCCTCCAGGCTAGGGCACCCCTAGGCTTTGGGCTCCCCTAGGCTAAGGCTAGGGCTCCCCTGGCCTCCAGGCTAGGGCACCCCTAGGCTTTGGGCTCCCCTAGGCTAAGGCTAGGGCTCCCCTGGCCTCCAGGCTAGGGCACCCCTAGGCTTTGGGCTCCCCTAGGCTAAGGCTAGGGCTCCCCTGGCCTCCAGGCTAGGGCACCCCTAGGCTTTGGGCTCCCGTAGGCTAAGGCTAGGGCTCCCCTGGCATCCAGGCTAGGGCACCCCTAGGCTTTGGGCTCCCCTAGGCTAAGGCTAGGGTTCCCCTGGCCTCCAGGCAAGGGCACCCCTAGGCTTTGGGCTCCCCTAGGCTAAGGCTAGGGCTCCCCTGGCCTCCAGGCTAGGGCACCCCTAGGCTTTGGGCTCCCCTAGGCTAAGGCTAGGGCTCCCCTTGCCTCCAGGCTAGGGCACCCCTAGGCTTTGGGCTCCCCTAGGCTAAGGCTAGGTCTCCCCTTGCCTCCAGGCTAGGGCACCCCGAGGCTTTGGGCTCCCCTAGGCTAAGGCTAGGGCTCCCCTAGCCTCCAGGCTAGGGCACCCCGAGGCTTTGGGCTCCCCTAGGCTAAGGCTAGGGCTCCCCTAGCCTCCAGGCTAGGGCACCCCGAGGCTTTGGGCTCCCCTAGGCTAAGGCTAGGGCTCCCCTAGCCTCCAGGCTAGGGCACCCCGAGGCTTTGGGCTCCCCTAGGCTAAGGCTAGGGCTCCCCTAGCCTCCAGGCTAGGGCACCCCGAGGCTTTGGGCTCCCCTAGGCTAAGGCTAGGGCTCCCCTAGCCTCCAGGCTAGGGCACCCCGAGGCTTTGGGCTCCCCTAGGCTAAGGCTAGGGCTCCCCTAGCCTCCAGGCTAGGCCACCCCGAGGCTTTGGGCTCCCCTAGGCTAAGGCTAGGGCTCCCCTAGCCTCCAGGCTAGGCCACCCCGAGGCTTTGGGCTCCCCTAGGCTAAGGCTAGGGCTCCCCTAGCCTCCAGGCTAGGCCACCCCGAGGCTTTGGGCTCCCCTAGGCTAAGGCTAGGGCTCCCCTAGCCTCCAGGCTAGGGCACCCCGAGGCTTTGGGCTCCCCTAGGCTAAGGCTAGGGCTCCCCTAGCCTCCAGGCTAGGGCACCCCGAGGCTTTGGGCTCCCCTAGGCTAAGGCTAGGGCTCCCCTAGCCTCCAGGCTAGGGCACCCCGAGGCTTTGGGCTCCCCTAGGCTAAGGCTAGGGCACCCCTAGCCTCCAGGCTAGGGCACCCCGAGGCTTTGGGCTCCCCTAGGCTAAGGCTAGGGCTCCCCTAGCCTCCAGGCTAGGGCACCCCGAGGCTTTGGGCTCCCCTAGGCTAAGGCTAGGGCTCCCCTAGCCTCCAGGCTAGGGCACCCCGAGGCTTTGGGCTCCCCTAGGCTAAGGCTAGGGCTCCCCTAGCCTCCAGGCTAGGGCACCCCGAGGCTTTGGGCTCCCCTAGGCTAAGGCTAGGGCTCCCCTAGCCTCCAGGCTAGGGCACCCCGAGGCTTTGGGCTCCCCTAGGCTAAGGCTAGGGCTCCCCTAGCCTCCAGGCTAGGGCACCCCGAGGCTTTGGGCTCCCTAGGCTAAGGCTAGGGCTCCCCTAGCCTCCAGGCTAGGGCACCCCGAGGCTTTGGGCTCCCCTAGGCTAAGGCTAGGGCTCCCCTAGCCTCCAGGCTAGGGCACCCCGAGGCTTTGGGCTCCCCTAGGCTAAGGCTAGGGCTCCCCTAGCCTCCAGGCTAGGGCACCCCGAGGCTTTGGGCTCCCCTAGGCTAAGGCTAGGGCTCCCCTAGCCTCCAGGCTAGGGCACCCCGAGGCTTTGGGCTCCCCTAGGCTAAGGCTAGGGCTCCCCTAGCCTCCAGGCTAGGGCACCCCGAGGCTTTGGGCTCCCCTAGGCTAAGGCTAGGGCTCCCCTCGCCTCCAGGCTAGGGCACCCCGAGGCTTTGGGCTCCCCTAGGCTAAGGCTAGGGCTCCCCTCGCCTCCAGGCTAGGGCACCCCGAGGCTTTGGGCTCCCCTAGGCTAAGGCTAGGGCTCCCCTCGCCTCCAGGCTAGGGCACCCCGAGGCTTTGGGCTCCCCTCGGCTAAGGCTAGGGCTCCCCTCGCCTCCAGGCTAGGGCACCCCGAGGCTTTGGGCTCCCCTCGGCTAAGGCTAGGGCTCCCCTAGCCTCCAGGCTAGGGCACCCCGAGGCTTTGGGCTCCCCTCGGCTAAGGCTAGGGCTCCCCTAGCCTCCAGGCTAGGGCACCCCGAGGCTTTGGGCTCCCCTCGGCTAAGGCTAGGGCTCCCCTAGCCTCCAGTCTAGGGCACCCCGAGGCTTTGGGCTCCCCTCGGCTAAGGCTAGGGCTCCCCTAGCCTCCAGGCTAGGGCACCCCGAGGCTTTGGGCTCCCCTCGGCTAAGGCTAGGGCTCCCCTAGCCTCCAGGCTAGGGCACCCCTAGGCTTTGGGCTCCCCTCGGCTAAGGCTAGGGCTCCCCTAGCCTCCAGGCTAGGGCACCCCTAGGCTTTGGGCTCCCCTCGGCTAAGGCTAGGGCTCCCCTAGCCTTCAGGCTAGGGCACCCCTAGGCTTTGGGCTCCCCTCGGCTAAGGCTAGGGCTCCCCTAGCCTTCAGGCTAGGGCACCCCTAGGCTTTGGGCTCCCCTCGGCTAAGGCTAGGGCTCCCCTAGCCTTCAGGCTAGGGCACCCCTAGGCTTTGGGCTCCCCTCGGCTAAGGCTAGGGCTCCCCTAGCCTTCAGGCTAGGGCACCCCTAGGCTTTGGGCTCCCCTCGGCTAAGGCTAGGGCTCCCCTAGCCTTCAGGCTAGGGCACCCCTAGGCTTTGGGCTCCCCTCGGCTAAGGCTAGGGCTCCCCTAGCCTTCAGGCTAGGGCACCCCTAGGCTTTGGGCTCCCCTCGGCTAAGGCTAGGGCTCCCCTAGCCTTCAGGCTAGGGCACCCCTAGGCTTTGGGCTCCCCTCGGCTAAGGCTAGGGCTCCCCTAGCCTTCAGGCTAGGGCACCCCTAGGCTTTGGGCTCCCCTCGGCTAAGGCTAGGGCTCCCCTAGCCTTCAGGCTAGGGCACCCCTAGGCTTTGGGCTCCCCTCGGCTAAGGCTAGGGCTCCCCTAGCCTTCAGGCTAGGGCACCCCTAGGCTTAGGGCTCCCCTCGGCTAAGGCTAGGGCTCCCCTAGCCTTCAGGCTAGGGCACCCCTAGGCTTAGGGCTCCCCTCGGCTAAGGCTAGGGCTCCCCTAGCCTTCAGGCTAGGGCACCCCTAGGCTTAGGGCTCCCCTCGGCTAAGGCTAGGGCTCCCCTAGCCTTCAGGCTAGGGCACCCCTAGGCTTAGGGCTCCCCTCGGCTAAGGCTAGGGCTCCCCTAGCCTTCAGGCTAGGGCACCCCTAGGCTTAGGGCTCCCCTCGGCTAAGGCTAGGGCTCCCCTAGCCTTCAGGCTAGGGCACCCCTAGGCTTAGGGCTCCCCTCGGCTAAGGCTAGGGCTCCCCTAGCCTTCAGGCTAGGGCACCCCTAGGCTTAGGGCTCCCCTCGGCTAAGGCTAGGGCTCCCCTAGCCTTCAGGCTAGGGCACCCCTAGGCTTTGGGCTCCCCTCGGCTAAGGCTAGGGCTCCCCTAGCCTTCAGGCTAGGGCACCCCTAGGCTTAGGGCTCCCCTCGGCTAAGGCTAGGGCTCCCCTAGCCTTCAGGCTAGGGCACCCCTAGGCTTAGGGCTCCCCTCGGCTAAGGCTAGGGCTCCCCTAGCCTTCAGGCTAGGGCACCCCTAGGCTTAGGGCTCCCCTCGGCTAAGGCTAGGGCTCCCCTAGCCTTCAGGCTAGGGCACCCCTAGGCTTAGGGCTCCCCTCGGCTAAGGCTAGGGCTCCCCTAGCCTTCAGGCTAGGGCACCCCTAGGCTTAGGGCTCCCCTCGGCTAAGGCTAGGGCTCCCCTAGCCTTCAGGCTAGGGCACCCCTAGGCTTAGGGCTCCCCTCGGCTAAGGCTAGGGCTCCCCTAGCCTTCAGGCTAGGGCACCCCTAGGCTTAGGGCTCCCCTCGGCTAAGGCTAGGGCTCCCCTAGCCTTCAGGCTAGGGCACCCCTAGGCTTAGGGCTCCCCTCGCTAAGGCTAGGGCTCCCCTAGCCTTCAGGCTAGGGCACCCCTAGGCTTAGGGCTCCCCTAGGCTAAGGCTAGGGCACCCCTAGGCTTAGGGCTCCCCTAGGCTAAGGCTAGGGCTCCCCTGGCCTCCAGGCTAGGGCACCCCTAGGCTTTGGGCTCCCCTAGGCTAAGGCTAGGGCTCCCCTGGCCTCCAGGCTAGGGCACCCCTAGGCTTTGGGCTCCCCTAGGCTAAGGCTAGGGCTCCCCTGGCCTCCAGGCTAGGGCACCCTAGGCTTTGGGCTCCCCTAGGCTAAGGCTAGGGCTCCCCTGGCCTCCAGGCTAGGGCACCCCGAGGCGTTGGGCTCCCCTAGGCTAAGGCTAGGGCTCCCCTGGCCTCCAGGCTAGGGCACCCCGAGGCGTTGTGCTCCCCTAGGCTAAGGCTAGGGCTCCCCTGGCCTCCAGGTTAGGGCACCCCGAGGCTTTGGGCTCCCCTAGGCTAAGGCTAGGGCTCCCCTAGCCTCCAGGCTAGGGCACCCCGAGGCTTTGGGCTCCCCTAGGCTAAGGCTAGGGCTCCCCTAGCCTCCAGGCTAGGGCACCCCGAGGCTTTGGGCTCCCCTAGGCTAAGGCTAGGGCTCCCCTAGCCTCCAGGCTAGGGCACCCCGAGGCTTTGGGCTCCCCTAGGCTAAGGCTAGGGCTCCCCTAGCCTCCAGGCTAGGGCACCCCGAGGCTTTGGGCTCCCCTAGGCTAAGGCTAGGGCTCCCCTAGCCTCCAGGCTAGGGCACCCCGAGGCTTTGGGCTCCCCTAGGCTAAGGCTAGGGCTCCCCTAGCCTCCAGGCTAGGGCACCCCGAGGCTTTGGGCTCCCCTAGGCTAAGGCTAGGGCTCCCCTAGCCCCCAGGCTAGGGCACCCCGAGGCTTTGGGCTCCCCTAGGCTAAGGCTAGGGCTCCCCTAGCCCCCAGGCTAGGGCACCCCGAGGCTTTGGGCTCCCCTAGGCTAAGGCTAGGGCTCCCCTAGCCCCCAGGCTAGGGCACCCCGAGGCTTTGGGCTCCCCTAGGCTAAGGCTAGGGCTCCCCTAGCCCCCAGGCTAGGGCACCCCGAGGCTTTGGGCTCCCCTAGGCTAAGGCTAGGGCTCCCCTAGCCCCCAGGCTAGGGCACCCCGAGGCTTTGGGCTCCCCTAGGCTAAGGCTAGGGCTCCCCTAGCCCCCAGGCTAGGGCACCCCGAGGCTTTGGGCTCCCCTAGGCTAAGGCTAGGGCTCCCCTAGCCTCCAGGCTAGGGCACCCCGAGGCTTTGGGCTCCCCTAGGCTAAGGCTAGGGCTCCCCTAGCCTCCAGGCTAGGGCACCCCGAGGCTTTGGGCTCCCCTAGGCTAAGGCTAGGGCTCCCCTAGCCTCCAGGCTAGGCCACCCCGAGGCTTTGGGCTCCCCTAGGCTAAGGCTAGGGCTCCCCTAGCCTCCAGGCTAGGCCACCCCGAGGCTTTGGGCTCCCCTAGGCTAAGGCTAGGGCTCCCCTAGCCTCCAGGCTAGGCCACCCCGAGGCTTTGGGCTCCCCTAGGCTAAGGCTAGGGCTCCCCTAGCCTCCAGGCTAGGCCACCCCGAGGCTTTGGGCTCCCCTAGGCTAAGGCTAGGGCTCCCCTAGCCTCCAGGCTAGGGCACCCCGAGGCTTTGGGCTCCCCTAGGCTAAGGCTAGGGCTCCCCTAGCCTCCAGGCTAGGGCACCCCGAGGCTTTGGGCTCCCCTAGGCTAAGGCTAGGGCTCCCCTAGCCTCCAGGCTAGGGCACCCCGAGGCTTTGGGCTCCCCTAGGCTAAGGCTAGGGCTCCCCTAGCCTCCAGGCTAGGGCACCCCGAGGCTTTGGGCTCCCCTAGGCTAAGGCTAGGGCTCCCCTAGCCTCCAGGCTAGGGCACCCCGAGGCTTTGGGCTCCCCTAGGCTAAGGCTAGGGCTCCCCTAGCCTCCAGGCTAGGGCACCCCGAGGCTTTGGGCTCCCCTAGGCTAAGGCTAGGGCTCCCCTAGCCTCCAGGCTAGGGCACCCCGAGGCTTTGGGCTCCCCTAGGCTAAGGCTAGGGCTCCCCTAGCCTCCAGGCTAGGGCACCCCGAGGCTTTGGGCTCCCCTAGGCTAAGGCTAGGGCTCCCCTAGCCTCCAGGCTAGGGCACCCCGAGGCTTTGGGCTCCCCTAGGCTAAGGCTAGGGCTCCCCTAGCCTCCAGGCTAGGGCACCCCGAGGCTTTGGGCTCCCCTAGGCTAAGGCTAGGGCTCCCCTAGCCTCCAGGCTAGGGCACCCCGAGGCTTTGGGCTCCCCTAGGCTAAGGCTAGGGCTCCCCTAGCCTCCAGGCTAGGGCACCCCGAGGCTTTGGGCTCCCCTAGGCTAAGGCTAGGGCTCCCCTAGCCTCCAGGCTAGGGCACCCCGAGGCTTTGGGCTCCCCTAGGCTAAGGCTAGGGCTCCCCTAGCCTCCAGGCTAGGGCACCCCGAGGCTTTGGGCTCCCCTAGGCTAAGGCTAGGGCTCCCCTAGCCTCCAGGCTAGGGCACCCCGAGGCTTTGGGCTCCCCTAGGCTAAGGCTAGGGCTCCCCTAGCCTCCAGGCTAGGGCACCCCGAGGCTTTGGGCTCCCCTAGGCTAAGGCTAGGGCTCCCCTAGCCTCCAGGCTAGGGCACCCCGAGGCTTTGGGCTCCCCTCGGCTAAGGCTAGGGCTCCCCTAGCCTCCAGGCTAGGGCACCCCGAGGCTTTGGGCTCCCCTCGGCTAAGGCTAGG